>NW_026000108.1:26771951-26823263 GCF_001458135.2 Marmota marmota marmota | reverse complement strand
GGATGTTTATAGTGTGTGTATGTGTGTGTGTGTGTGTGTGTGTGTGTGTGTGTATATATATATATATATATATATATATATATATATATATATGAGTGAAATGAATGAAAGCACAATGGCCTATGAGATGGGAGGCAATAATTGGAAATATGCTATCATAATGTCATTTAAATATCTATGAAGCAATATAACATTAAATGAATGTTATTTTGCAATAATAAAAATGTACATTGCAACTCTGGGGCATCTAGTAAAATTTTTAAAGTTTAAGTGATCAACAAATTAAAGAATTGAAACTGAATCACATGAAATGTTCAATTAAAACTAGAGAAATCAAAGATCAGAAGAAAAAATTTTAAATATAAAGAAAACTGCAGTGACTAAAAAACATTTACAAATGTGGTAGATACATACTAAACTGTACGCATAATAAAATGTACTATTCAGCAATTAAAAGATTGCTTATAAGAAAATAAGACTCTTTGTAAGAAAATCACTATACATACAAATGAGAGAGGTTAAAAATAAACAAGTAGAGAAAAGTATGCCATGCTTACACCAGTCAAAAGAAAGCTGCAGTAGCATATCCTTAATAGAGCTGAAGTAATTGTATTAATCTCACTCATGGCAGATTTCAAAATAAAGACATTTATTAGGGATAAAGGAGTGCTTTAGATAATGATGCACAGGTCCATTGCCAAGAGTTCATGACAATGCTTAATGTATATGAACCTAATAACAGATCATCAAAATGCAAGAAAAAGATGGGAACAGTGGTACAGGTTTGAAATTCCAGCCACTCAGGAAGCTAAGGCAGGAGGATTACCAGTTCAAGACCAGCCAGCCTCATTGACTTAGAGAGACTCTGTCTAAAAATTAAAAACAAAAATGGAATGAAGATGTTGCTCAGGCATAAAGTTTCAATCCCTGTCACAGTGGGGGTAAAAAAAAAAAAGCAAAAAAATGATGATAGCATTACAAGGAGAGATAAGAAGGGAGCTCCTCCAGGATTCAGTAACTGATAGACCAAGCAGGCATCAAATTAATAAGGATATAATTTGACCTGAATAGTACTAACAATCAACTTGATTTACTTCAGATTTTAAGAATATTTCATGTAACAATAAGAGAATATGTATTCTTCTCAAGCTCACATTGGACAAAGATGAAAATTAGAGTTCATGAAAGTAACTTAACCAAATAATTCAAATCTTATAAGATTAATTTTTTAAAGAGAGAGCGAGCGAGAGAGAATTTTTTAATATTTATTTTTTAGTTTTCAATGGACACAACATTTTTATTTTATTTTTTTTATTTTTATGTGGTACTGAGGATCGAACCCAGCACCCCACGCAGGCCAGGAGAGCGTGCTACCACTTGAGCCACATCTTATAAAATTAAATGACGAATCAATACAGCAAAATAGCTGGAAAATCCCCATTATTGTATTAGTCAAAGAATAAATCTCAAGATAACTTGTAACTTACTTCAAATATATTAACATGATGAAATATTCTATGAACATGTGTGGGATGTAGAGAAAACTGCTTAGAGACAAATTTATGTCATTAAAGGTATATATTAGAAAATAAGATAGAGATAATCATTAATGTAAGCTTCCATTGTAGCAAACAAAAGATAGAGGGGCTATTTAAGCTAAAATAAACATAGGAAATAATAAAAACCATTATACAAATCATTAAAATTAGCAAAGGAAATCAAGAAAAATAAATGCAATCAAAAGCTTCTTGAAAATATACAACTAATGAAACTTAAGTCATGGTAACTAAGTAGAAAAAAAATCAGAAATGAAAAAGGGGGACGTGGGGATGTAACTCAGTGGTGGAATGTTTATTTTGGATGCACAGAACCCTGGTCCCCAGTCCCCAGTGCTGGGTGAAAAAAGAAAAAAAAAAGAAATATAAAAAGGAATGAAAGAGAAATCATCATTACTGATGACCCACCATCATTACTGATCCCACTGGTATTAACAGGATAATTTAGAATTATTATTACCAATGTCATTACCACAAATTTGATAATTTAGGTAAAATGGACGAATCTCTTGTAAGATATAAACTGTTAAAATGAGCACAATGAGAAATAAATTGGATGGTTTTATACCTATTAAAGATATTAAGTTAATGTTTATTTGACTTTTCAAAATATAGAAATCTAAGTCTAAATTGTTTCTTTGGTAAATGACAGACACAAAAACTTAAGGAAGAAGTGAGACTATTTTGCTACAATCTTTTGAATAATGTAGGAGAACAATCCTTCTAGTGGATTGAATGACAAAGACTTCAAAGAAAACACCTCTCAACATTTTAGAATGCAACGTGTGTGAAAAAACGTTCTTTAAGATGTAATTATATGAAGGCTCTAGAATTGAGATCATACTGGATGAAGGTGCAGCCTAAATCAAATGACAATTGTCCTTATGAGATAATAGAAGATGACAGCAACAAGGCATGTGAGAATATATGTAGAGATGAGGATTATGTAGCCCCAAGAAAAGACATCAGCAAACTGATCACTAAGGTTATATGGAGAATCACAAGATCTAAATTAGGCATTCCTATAGTATAAGTCAGGTAGAAAGTTGCACTACAACCTGAATTTAACACTTATGATAAAGCTACAGTACTGCAAATTTTGGAAAAAGGGTAGACACATAGCTGAATGGAAGAAAATAAAGGATCTGAGAAATAGACTGACATAAGTATGGTCAGGTGGTCTTTGACAATGAAGGAAAGACAATTAACTAAAGAAAAGATATTCTTTACAACAAATGTGCTGTACCAACTAAATATTGATAAAGAAAAACAATGAACCTAGAACCAAACTTATCTTTCACCAAAATCAATTAAAAATCTAAAACACATAATTACAAACTACTTGAAAATCTATGTAATGTTGAGGTTTTTTTTAAAAAAATATCCAATACCAAAAACTAAATCCAAAAAGGCAAGACAAGATGAACTTTATTAGAATTAAAACATTTGTTCTACAAAGGAAAGTGACTGGCTATATGAATATTTTTTCTAAACACATACAGGAGAAAGCACTTGTATCCAAAATACACAAACAATTCTTTCAACTCAGAAACAAAACAACCAATCTAATTAATAACCACACAAAGTTTTGAATAGATTGTACCAAAGAAGATATGTATATAGTCATTAAATATATGAAAGATGTTCCATACCTTTTGTCATTAGTGAATTGCAAATAAAATCAATGATGTGATATCACTAGACACCCACCAGGGGTCTAAAGTTAAAATAATGTGGACAATATTAATGAAGTTGGTGAAATGAAACTGGTATGACTACTTTGAAAGACAGTTTCTCATAGTTAACATCCTGTGTTTATAAAGATTTTAGTCATATTTATCAGAATTTGAGAGCATCCTATTGTCCTTCAATAGGTGAGTGAATAAAAAAACTGTGCTGCTCTCATGCAAAAGAACATCATTCAGTGATAAAAATGAAATAGAAAAACCTTAAATGTACATTGGTAAGTGAAAAATTTAGTCAAAGAATGCCACATACTGTATGATTTCAATTGTATGACACCACGGGAAAAGCAAAACTATAGAGAGAGTAAAAAGATAAGTGGGTATTTGAAGTTTCATAGAAGGGGATGATGGTTGAGTAGGTGGAAAAACAGGGATTTTATAGAGTGAAGCCATTCTCTGTGACACAAATTGTGAACACATCACTGTATATATTTGTATATATTTGCAATACCTTAACTTACAGCAAAAAATATGTACTTTGATGTATGTAAATTATTAAAAAATATTTAGGAACTCCAAGAACTCAGGAATAAATGCAGAATATGACAAAAATCTATTTTATGTAATGCAATTGTTCTGTAAATCTTTAACTCTGCTAGATTATTTTAAATGACTAACATGTCTATCTAGACAACTATATTACATTCTTATCAAAGTACTTCATTTATTTGTAGAAAGTTAAATGCCACACTTCAAAAAGTTTAGTCAAAGGTTTGGGGTTTTTTTTAAATTTTATTTTTGGTGGATTTAATATATTTTGAAACGATAGTTTATATAAACTTTTATAGAAATTGTTGCCATCATTTTTCATCAAGCATGGAAATGTGAAACAAAATTTTCAATCTGTGGTTGAAGATGGAGAATTAATAGTTTCACCAGACACCAGTGCTGGACTCCGTGGATTGCTGTGTATGTGGACAATCCTTCTTTACTTGTGTATGTAAATAAAATGCAAGTGTGAATTGTGTTGTGACAAACGTTATAGTGCTGTGTTGGCTGAGTCTTTCTGCTATTAAAAGTGGGCAATGATTCCTTTCTACATTCCCAAACCATCTTCCTTCCATGTGTTTTGAAATAAAGTTATTTTCTAAGTATTCCACCATATTAGATTACCTCCCATCAACTTTCTCACTAAAACAACCCAAGGTTTCTTTCTGCAGATCCAATTCTTATAAATTGTCAGGAAACTATTTAAGCAGTGATAAAAGTGTTAGGAAGAGGTCAAGTTCTCTTTGTCTCTCTCACTTTCTCTGAGAATATTTTCTTATTTTCTTGAAGCTCAAGTTCTTTCTGACTGAACTATAGAAAACCTTAGACATATGGGAGAGTACTGAAATGTCTCAAGAAAACTCTCCAATATGATGCAGGTTAACTTTTTGTTAACTTTTAAAATATGTCAGCATTAATATTTTTAGATAGGAGAAATCACAAAAGCAAAATAAACAAAACAAAAACAAAATGAAACATGTTATGCTTTAGATGTGAGGAATCCAACAAAAGCTCATGTATAAGACAATGCAAGAAGGTTTAGACATGAAATGATTGTTATAAGAGACTTAACCCATTCAGTGTGTCAATCTTCTGATGGGATTAACTTGGTGGTAACTGAGAGCAGGTAGGATGTGGCTGGCAGAGGTGGGCCCCTGGGAATGTGCCTTTGGGGTATGTAGTTTGAGAAATGAGTGTAGCTTCCTCTATCTATCTCTGGGCTTTCTCCTAGGTTTCCTGAGCTGCTGTCCTCTACCACACCCTTCTACCATGATGTTCAGCCTACCTTCAGCTCTAAGAAATAAAGATAGCTGTCTTTGGACTAAGACAACTGAAACTCTGAGACTTTAAATAAAAGTTTTCTCCTTAAAATTCTCTTATCAAGTCTTTTGTTCCCACGAACAACAACAACAACAAAAAGCGACTAAAACAAAATGGTAGTAAAATCTTATGGCTCCTCTCATGTATATGTTCATTGGTGTGAATAATAAAAAGATGATTGAAAGATCATTGCATTTGCTTTTCGGTGTATCAGTAAATAAATAATAATTTTAATATATTTTAAAATAAGTATGAACATTTCTTTCACTTCTAAAGTTATTATTAAAAGAAAAATGGGCCTTCTTATTTGAGAATTTCAAAGTGTTTGACATTGCATGAAGTATATAATAGACTAAAATATCCTAGATTTAAAAGATGCTCTAAAATAAGCCTAAACAATTTGAGTTCTGAATGTTTAAAAAAAATTAACTACTATGTGATGACTGTAATTAATAGTGATGCATTCAACTTGTAACTTGTAAAGTGATTACATGTTAAGCGTTCTTATCTCAAAAAATGATAAATATCTAAAGTAATGCTTATGTTAATTATCTTGAGTTAGGCATTCTATAATGTAAGAATATATAAAAATATTATGTTATATACCACAAATATGCACACATATGGTAAGAATAAAAAAGAAAAACTTACTATTAATGGGTAGTTATGGATTTGGAATATGTTTTCAATGAAGTATAGTTCGTTGATTATATTACAGACTGTCAAAGCATTCATGAGAATGATTCACTCTATTAAGTTCATCTAGTAACAAAAAAACATTGTATATAAGAAAATTTGAATACAGCATATCATGAAATGGGAAGTATACACAGGAGCATTTCTAAATACTTACACTGCTTAAATAAGTAAAAAGGTTATTTTAAACAATTTTGAACCTATAATAACATACACATTCAAGTTTTGTCAATATTTTGAGGCTTATTGGAGAGGAAGACAAGGGGCCATTCTTTATAAAGACTTACAAAACATTTTTATCTGTTGCTTTAGTTCTGTGCATCAATGTACTAATAATTAAAATTTGGACAAGTTTTAATAAAGCATATTCTAGGGAGCAATGAAAGCTAAATTTGTTAGCTTATCAAAAGTTTAATACCTTCCTGCACTCTAATTTACTGCAAATCTTCCAAAAGAAAACCATCAAAGAATTGCCCTTAACAGTAGAACAGACACAGGTTTTGACTGAAAAGTATTGAACTGTCACTTATTACTAGGTCAAGGATTGTAACTGCTTTAAGGTTTAAAGATCCAAGAACAAAGAAGAGACATCAATGTGAACAAAGAAAAAGGGAATTCACAAGAAAGAGTATTTGACATACTATTTGTCATTCATTCATCAGTAAACTCAACATTATTTCAACTTTAGGCTTTCAATAGGAAATGTTAGTTAAGTTTAGCTTCAATCAGATTGAAGAAGCAATAAGGGAATTGGTTAGTTTTTCATTACTTCGAAATCTTGTACAGAAAGAAATTACAGGGCACATTTATCATTCAATTGTTCATTACAGGGGTAAGACACATATCAGAACTGCCTTATACTCATAACCCAATTGAATAAAAGGTCAAAAAATTGTTTGTGTGAACCTCACATAAGTCATTAAGCTAAAAGGCAAAAATGAATTAACTTTATAAAAATTATATATATTTTTACAATATTCTCCAAATAGATTGCTCCAATTTTCACTTTTAAGAGCAATTTTTGAAAATGTTTGTTTTGGATATTTTGTATACTTTTTGTGTATTTTTATATAATTAAAATATTTATATTGTTATTCGTAGGTAATTTATAATGTAATTGAAGTTAGCTTTTTGTTACTGTAACAACTTAGAAACAATATAAAAAAGAGTAAATGTTCATTTTTATTTACAGCATAATATTTAGTATTTTCCAACAATATATTTTATATGAAACATTTTAATTCAGTGTGTTGAGAACTACTGAAAACATTGCTTTCAAAGCACTTTTCCTAAAAACCTGCAATATAGAGTGAATCCTCAAACAGTGTTGTATGTCTGTAGTCCCAGCTAAAGTAGAAAGATGTTTGGGTGCAGGAATTCAAGGCCAGGCTGGGCAACAAAGCAAAAGCAATACCTCCCGCTAAAAAAAAACCAAAACAAAACAAAATAAAAAAACTGAAATGTAATTATATTTGGTAGTTACATTTATAATCTTTAGTGTATGCATCTTTTATCTTCTTTTCTATAGTACAATTGATAGAAAGACCAACATTTCTCTTTTATAATAGTCACCTATATAATGTAACAGTTAAAAGTGTTATTTTCTACGACTGAATGCTACAACTGAATATATATGACTCACCATCTCCATGGATCTAACTTGAATTAGTTAAAATAATTTCAAATTGATCAAATCAAATTCCTTAAAATAAGTTTTTAAAAACAGTAGTTAGTGACTAATCTCAACTTCTCCTTCAGGTTTTTCTTAGTATATATAAAAACTTAATGCATTTGTGGTTTGAGATAACATGAATCAACTGCTATTTTTTGTTAGTTGTCAGGGTGACTTCACCTGATGTCCAATAATATTTTTTTTGTTTATTTTTGGTTTTGCATTAAGATTAAGGATATTTAGAAGAAAATGATTTTATTGCAGAAATCACTGAGACACATTATGTGATTTGAAAAATAATAATAATTTTTAAAACATGTTGCTGTGTGAATGAACTAACTGAAATAACACAAATCAAGAACAGTTTCTTCAGCTGGAGTTGTGGCTCAAAGGTAGAGCACTTGCCTAGCTCATGTGAGGCACTGGGTTTCATCCTCAGCACTGCATAAAAATAAATAAATAAAAATAAAGGTATTGTTGTCCATCTACTATATATATATATATATATATATATATATATAAACTAATACTATAAATGTATATATATGTTATATATATATCTATGTTATATATACTAATAAAACATATACATGTATATACATACAGATACCTCATACACATACATATAAATAAATATATATATATATATATATANCAATCATATACTTTGTCCTTAAAATCTCAATGATCATTAAATCCTATAATCTTTCTCTATACTACATGACATTTTTACAGTTGGTTCAGTTTTTATACAAACCACTGCAACGTTTAAGAATTTATTTTTTGCCCACTACTCTTGTTCTTCTACATGCATTGCTTTGATGCTATCTTCTACAAAAAGGTATTAAATTTTGTCAACTCTTTATTAAACATCTCCTGTGTCTTCATTAGCCAACTTCTTGAATATAGAGATCTTGTCATTTATCTTCCAACCATTCTATTGAACACAGTAACCTGAAATTATTTTCTTTTTAAAGTGGTCATCAAAATCATGAATTTTTGTTTGAGATACATCATGGGCACCATTTATTCCCGATTAATCTTTTCTGAGACTCCAAAGGAGACACTTTATATCTACTTTTGCAAATCTGCATAATACTGGTAAATTTTCCATTATTGCATAATATTTTAATCTGTGATCAATGGCTGATATTCAAAAAATGACTGGTGATTTGGTTTTCAATTCACTTGAGTAGATTAATATCAGAGGCTGATTTATTAATGTTTATGTCCTTAGTATACAAAATAGTATACTTCAAGATTTGGAGTTTATATATGTTGAATCGATGAGCCCATTGAACAGATCAATATAAAATATTTAGCATTTGAAGTTCTGAGTTTGTAACCGGAAACTCAGTCCTCATCCTTGACTCCAATCCAATTAACAAAGACAAGGTTTTGAGAAAAAGGAAAAAGAAGGTTTATTACTTTGCTAGCAAAGGACAAACACAGGGGACTCCTTTCCCAAAGGCTGTGATTCTGCCCCTATGTAGGACCAGGGGTCTTTTATAGAGGTGATTCAGAGAAAACGATATTATGGAAGAGAGATCAGGAAGAAAAAGATCAGGGAAAAGAAGATCAGGGAGAAGTTTGGGGAAAAGAAGATTGGGAAAAAGAAAAAATCATGTCATAGCCATAAGCGATATAGTCAATGCATCAAATGAACCCCTGGTACAAGTTCAGATTCTGTATATAGTCATAAGATTTATTATTGGAACCCTTTTAAAGGCACAGTTAATGTACAATAATAGAAATGATAATATTGATTAAAAATAATATATGCCCTACCTGATTCATAAGGCTTATGAATTATAAAGTCTATGCAAAAATACTGTTGCAAAAATATTCAAAATATTTAAACAAAGACAGAATGACTAATCTTTATTGAAACCAGTAATTTTAGGACTACAGATATAATTTTTGGCAAATGAGTTAGTAATATATAATCAAAGTCTATATACAAAAGACATTATATATTGCCAAAGTTCAAAATTATTGCCAATATATTTTTTTGGATATAAATATACTACAAAGATCATTGATTTATGGAACTTTAAATAGACATGTAAACATGGTAATGGTAATATAAAAATATGAAAGAATTTTTCTTAAACTGCATCATAACACCTAATACTTGATTGGAGAAGAACACCTTAGCAATATCAAAGTGAATCTGGATAAAGATATCTTTCCTCAATGACAGCTCACCTGTCTCTGAAGATAAGGGTGTTTTTACAGCTAAACCTGAGCAAAAGGAATTCTGACATTAGACAACATTTTGACTGCTAATCTACACATGAGAGGAGTCTTACATACAGCCTTGAGGTTAATGGCTTTGTCTGTGTAGAATGGACATATATATATGTCCTTAACAAATTGGTCAAACCAAATCCAATGTTCTGGTAAATCCTCAAAACGTAAGTGACAATGAGCTATAATTTGAGAATTCACAGAGAAAGAATCAAATACCAAATCATCAAAGGATTAAGGCAAAGAAGAAACAATCAATAAGAAGGTTATTCAAAAATAGGCTTATGTAAGATTTAGATAATAAGGGTTCCCAAAAAGCTTACGTGTGAGACAATATAAGAATGTTTAGAGATAAAATTATTGGGTTATGAGAATACCTTTGGGATGTATGTCTGTGTGTATATATATATGACTATATGAATTTAGTAATCAAATAAGCTAATATTGCTCCAATATATTTATTAAGATTTAAAAATCATAATTTTCTTTTCAACTCAGTTGAATCATTATTCTGACAAACTTTCTCTCAAAGACAATTTTTGATGATAATTTCAAAGATTTTTAGGTAACAAGTTTAATATTAACTCATTAGATTTTAATTAAATAGTAGATATATATATCTATATATCAAAAGATAAATAAATATGAAATAACAGAAAATACTGACATATTGGTCAAAGAGAATGTTTAAATTTACTTTAATAGGTTTCTTTTTTTTTTTTGGTACTAGAGATTGAACCCAAAGGAGCATAACCACTGAGCCACATCCCCAACCCTCCTTATTTTTAATTTTTATTTTGAAACAGGATCACTAAGTTGATTAGGGCCTCTCTTAGTTGGTAAGGCTGGCTTTGAACTTGCAATCCTCCTGCCTCAGCCTCCTGAGCCTCTGGGATTACCCATGTGTGCCACCATGCACAACCTAATAGGATTCTTATACTTATGCTTTGGAGAAGCTATATCTTTATATTCTATTAATAAACAGATTTAGTTTTGTCAATTCAGGAATATGAAAAAAGAAAGAGCACAGCTATTTCAAATAGGTTCATGAGCTTTATTGATATGCTAAAATGTATAATAGGACAGATAATTCTTATACAGTCTCACCATTTTCTCTGTGAAGTAGAAATTATGCTGATTACAAGTTATCAAATCTAGAGATACTGAGAGCCAGCCAGGACTTATCATGACAGAGAAATGCAACTATACATGTACATACATATATACATATATTACATATACTATACATATATTATGAAATTTTCAAAGCAAAACAATACTCTTGTCCTATATCAGTGATTGGCAATAATTCTAGTGTTCAAGCCCCTTTATTCTCTGTAACTATTAACAACATGAAAGACTATTGGTTTATGTAAGTTTTAGTTATCAATATTTATCAGTTAAAAATCAAAGAATTTTTTTAAATTAATTAATTCATTTATAAATTTTCTTTTTTTATACTTGAATAAATTGTGTGTTAAGAAAATCACTTGTTAGTGAAAATGGACATGGTTGAACCTCATACACCTATTGAGAGAAAACCGCTAGCTTTAAATAAACTATGTTTATTCTCAAGTATGAAATCATATAGTGAAGGAAAATTGAAGTGAATTGTATTATAATTGCATTTAAAACACCAGTTCTGACAAAAGACTATTAAATACTTTAAAATCAAAAAATCTTCACTGTATTTTGCTTCCTTGATTTTCTGATCAATGACCTCAACTGTATCTGAAAATTTCTTGTTTACTTTCTGTTTAATCTCCCTAAATAGCAGAGATTCTGCAATTACCAGAATAATCTTCTGTTGATTTTGTTGATTTTTCCATGCCCTTGACTATTTAAGGAGTAAAGACTTATCCTTTATAACGAAGCTAAAATTTTCACCACAAAGTTATTTTGCATATTTGTTCTTATTTATATTTATTTTCCTTTTATGAAATAGGTAACAAAGTATTGTGCTCCAGGAACCCATGCTCTAAAGTGTCCAATCTTCTCTTTCAACAATTTTGGGGGTATTATAACCTTCAGATTCTAAATCTCAAAGAATGAAAAGAAAAAAGGAAGGGAAAAAACTTTCCAGACACCTTTTATATCTAAACTATCTTTGAGATTTTTCCATAGGGGCCGTTGAAAATTATGAGGATTTATTCTCTCACCTTGTAAAAAGAGATGTTAGAAATAATTACCTGTGTTTGATGTGTTACTATTATAAAAATTGCATGCAGAGAGCCATTTAACCAAAAGAGATGCTCTGTCTTTCCTTTCCTAGGTTAAGTTTTACAGTCAAAATGTTACCAATAAAATTATTTCAGATATTGTATGCTTTGTGGGTCATCCCTAGAGATTTATTAATGTCCTCAACTTTCCTCATTATATTTTTTAAGCTCAGAAGAAGTGCTGATCAAAACTCTTACGAAATATTATTGCAAATTCTCTTATATCGATTAGTGATTTTTGGTATTTTTCTTGATGGCATTGGGTATTTCAGTGTAATATTGCTCGTTGGAATTTCAGTTGTTAAAAATGTCTACGTTGTCACAGCTTTGCATCACAATTCATTTAAATGTTACATATTTAACTCAGTGTGTGTAATATGGGGATGTACTTCACATATCCCTGAAAATGCATGAAAAGATATATGTCTACATAAAGTAGTTTTGTGTTGCGCATAATCAATTATCACAAAGTAGAATATTTAAGTAAAACCCATTCATTATTTCAGATTTTGTAGGTCATAATCCTGGGCCCAGCTTACCTGTGCTGTTTTTATATTGTGTTCCTAGACTGAAATCAAAGTATTAGCTAGATTGCATTCTCATTTGAAGGCTCCACTCAGAAAGGATCTGCTATGCCCAGCAATGGGTAGGCAGCGGAGGCAGGAGTATTTCAAGATCCAGGCCAGCCCTAGGAATTTAATAAGACTATCAAGCAACTTAGTGAGACCATGTCTCAAAAATAAATGAATGAATAAAAAGGACTGGAGATGTAGCTCAGATATAAAGCATCTTTGGATTCAACCTAGAGTATCAAAAAAAGAAAAATAGAATCTGTTTCCAAGCTTCTATAAATTGTTCATGGAATATGGACCCTTGTAGCTAGCTGTCAGGAACTGTCAAAACCAGCAAATGGGAGAGACTTTCTGCTATATCCTCAATCTGACTTCAGAGAGGGTTTAAGTTTTTCAAGAGGGCTTTTCTGATTAGGCCTACATTTTGATTAACTCAGCTGATTAGGTCATTAATTATATCTGTACAACCTTTCAATCTTCATCATTTTTCACTGGTTGTAGTTAAGTTTTAACTCCTTCCTACAAATAAGGGATGGGAATTACATGAGTGGACCTTTGGGGGTTAGTCAAGATTAAAAACTAGAAATACAAAGGGAAACTAGAGAAAAAAATTCATATATATATATATATATATATATATATATATATACACACACACATGTGTTCCATAAATTGCACATTTGTAGTATCTATTTAAGCTGAATTGTTACTGATTAATTTGATAACAGTAATAACACAATTAAAATACTAAAATGATCCCCTAGGATAAGGAGGGAAATTAAAGATCTCATGGGAATATTACAAGATTCCCTCTCAACACTGAGGTGATTGATCATAAATTTAACCTGAACATGAAATAAAGTATGATACCCAACTCAGGAAAGAAATAGCCAAAGTAGACAAATGCATAATTTTCTATATAATATATTGTGTGATTGGGAGCCAGTCTAGTATCAATCAAGTCTCTGCTGTTTACTAGATTGTACGACCCTAGTCATATATTACTGTGCTTCTCCTTACTTTGCTATAAAATATTGACTGCAATAATACCATCATAAAGTACGAAATGAAGAGATTAAAATATGTGAACTATTCAGAAGACTTTCTAATATGTCTGTTCATTGCAATAGTCTTGAATATCTCTTTCTGTTTAACTTTGTCTAGTGCAAGGATTGCTTTGACAATAAGAGCTTCAGTTTATATGAAGAAATGTAAATTTTGAAAAAATGAGCAACATGATATACTTTGTGTTTAACAGAAATCATTCTGACCCCTCTGTAGAAAATGTATGGTAGGAAGGAAAAAGCATCAGTAGTTGGAGCAGTTGGGAATTTATTACAATAATACAGTTTGAAGAAGGCAGATGTTGGGCTAGATTACAAAAGGAGTGTTAATTATATTCACGTTTGTATATATAATAAACAGGTTTGACTGTTATATTGTCTAGTTGGTTCCTGTACTGTAACCGACTAGACAATAGAACAGTCAAACCTGCTTGAAAAGACCAGTTATAATGAAATTCAGGAAATTATGATGAAAGAAAGAGATTGAAGAAAGAATGTTGGGAAGTAAATTACCAAAATTGGTTATGGAAAACTCATTTACTGAGTTTTACAGTAAACAGAAGTGAAAACTGGCATGAAAATTGGGTTTAAGAAGACTTACTTATGCTGAGAGAACAACACCTGGTCTTGATGCTGCTGGGAATGATCCTGTAGAGAGGAGATTGACAGGGTGAGCACAAGGCAGTAGGATTCCTGGAGAAATATTCTAGTACTATCACTAAGCAAGAAGTGGATGAGGAGTAGTGTCCAGGGAGAGACTCCATTTGCTAGGAGAACAAGCTGTTTATACATTCTGTTTTTAAAAATACAGCATATTCAGTCACAGGTATTGAAAAGTGGGTAGTGCAGGGAGGTAGTAGAAACTTTTGGTTTTGCTGTTGAGGTTTCTTCTCTTTTCTTAGATCATATTTTCAGCATGAGGATAAGGAAAGCGCTATAACATTTTAGAAAAGGAAAAGCACTGAAAGGATTCCCCAGGGATGTGAAAGACTTAAGAAGTTATTGCAAGATTCCTTATCAAAACTGAGGTCATACATTTAACCTGAGAAATGTCACCATGGTTGTGTTTAGCTCTTTCTATGTTCCTTTGTGTGGATACAGATATAATATAGAAGAGATCTTATATTTCACCAGCGTTCTAATTTAACCATATCACTAAAGAAAAATCAAAGTCATATCAAAGCAAAAATGAAGGAAAATTGTTCATGTATAATTACTGAGCATCAGATTAAAAGTAGAAGCATAGAAAAGAGTCCAGAAGGAATGAGAGGGATATTAGTGGAATAAACCATTTGCACCTCTCAGTAAACTTGAAAACATATTTGATGAAGAAATTAAGAACATGGAAGATAGTGGCTAAAAATTCTGGTGCTTGAAGTTGGGGTATTTATAGTTGTTACCAATGATAATATGTAGGATGTCATTTTGGATGTAAATGAATTTGGGTTGGAGAGCTAAGTAGTAGAAGACATAACATCAAAGAACTGAAAAGAAATGCAGTAGAATGCTTATTCAGTAGGACATTGAACTCACCAAGATGTCAATTGTGATCAAGTTGGAAGAAATATTATTGTAGCATGAGGTACATTTTTCAGACCCTGAGGGAAGGTGACCCAAGTATCAGTAGGTAATGAATACATACATGCAGGGGTAGTTGGTTGTCAAATCTCATTTCAGAGAAGACTGACTTTTTTTTTAGATAGAGAAAACAATCAATTTGGAAGAGATAATAAGAAAGAAAAAAAAAACTATCTCCAAACAAGTTTCAGTAAAATAAAGAATATAGAGACATGGGACTGGTCTGGAAAAGAGCAGTTATAATGAAATTCAGGAAATTATGATGAACCAATTTTGAGTGTGTGTGTGTGTGTGTGTGGTGAATGATAGGAGTAGATTTTATTGGCATATTAAGATCATACTTCATGTTCCCAAGACAGAGTAATGGTGAACAAAAATTATTGGAGAGGAGAGAGTTAGAGTAAGTGGGAGAATTATTTAGTGTTGAGAAGGTCCCATATGTCTCATATTGACAGGTGTCAAGGCTGTTAGACAAACATCTTATTTCATGATTTTTACCCTTTTTTGATGTGGAAAAATATGAAATCTGTATTTTTCATATCTACCACAGTTAAGAATGGGGAACTCATTGGACTGCTGCCCATGAGGATTCCAAGCAGCTAATCTGTCTTGAAAAGAATGAGCATTCTCTGGAATCCTTCCAACATGAACAGTATTTTTTTGAGCTCTCCTCTAAAGTGTTAGTATTTCCTTCAATATATTCTTGAACACACACACACACACATACACAAATATATAAAATGAAAATGTAAATATTCTTAACACAGTTATTTAATTGCACAGAGATATTGAGTACTCATGGAACACACATTCCATACATTGCTAGAAGAACCATGGCAAACAAACCAGTTAACATATCTTCCCTCAAAGAATTTTTGAAAATAACAGAATATATTTAAGGTCCCTCATGTAGACCTTAATAACTCAGTATTTTATATTTTATCTCAAATTCCTAACATTCTTCTTAGTGTAATATAAGAATCAGTATTTTAACATAAATACCTAATATTAGTTTGCATATCAATAGGTTCTCACTAAGGTATTCAAAGAAAATGGTTGTACTGGAAATGTTTTTCTCAACCAAGTGTAATTTGAAGTGGTGTTTTTACCAACTCATATAGCAGATATTGTTTAAATATAATACTGGATTCAGTTAAATAAATATAACTATTTGTGCACTCACAGTACTCATATATTAGTTGAGGAACCAATTATGAAAACAACTGTAATACTAAAAGATATATTTTAAAAAAAGAGTTTGTTTAGAGGTCCAGGATAGAAATGTATTTTGCCCTGACTTAAGGAGAAGAAGAACAAAGATTTTTTTCAAGCAGATAATTTCTGATTTAACTTTTAAATGATGCTTAAGGTTACAAACTCCTTCCTACCAAAATCATAGACAAAATCAATTGCATCCATTCTCTCCTTATTCCTCTTTAGTAAAATCCCAATTTTGTTTGGGTGTCCATCTCTCTCAAATACGGTGATTACAATATCATTAGCACTGTCCCACTTATACTTTCAAAGATGATTCTGATAATTCTGGAGATAAATCCATTCTTTTTGCTTGTTATTAATTAAGAAATGATCATATTATTCACTTTCAACTAATGAGAGGAGAGAAAACAATGTATTAGAGGCCATCTGAGAAAAATACCTAGGATCTATGGAAATTACTAAGAAAAGATGGTAACTTTTATTAAAAAAATACACTGCAACTTGGGGGCTTAAACACAGAAGGATTAATAAGCTGAAGGTGAAGTGAATAACAAATATGACAGAGTTGAGTGAGAGAAAGAGTCTGGAAATTCATAGCAAGTGCTTGGACATTTCTGGGTAGGTGAATCAATCAACCATGAAGTTTGCCTTACTTTTGAATCATTTCCCTTTTCAATCATCTACTGCATGTTAATTTAGCAATTTCTCCAATAATCTCTGTCTAAAATTCTAATTAATGCTTGCATACTAATTTTTATTTTATTCATTTCACATGTTACACAATCTTTTATAAAATATGAAGTTTAAATATATCAATGAGTTTAAATATGAAAATACAATAGTTTGCTGGTTTTTATGTTAATGCTTTTGAATTGGGCTGTTTCTGACATTTTAATTAAAAAATGAGATTTGCCATTTTTTATATATCAGTATTAGAATAGATTCACTGTATTGTGTCTAGGCCGTGCAATTCTTAACAACTTGAGGTGTCCATTTTACTGGTTGAGACATAATTCAGTGACCTGAAATCAATGCTCATTTTACACCACTTCTTTTCATTTGACCTTCCCACTTCCCATTGTCACATTGTTTGATTTATATGGCTGAGCATCAAAGTATTCTTCTGTCAGTGTTCTTAGCTAGATTTCCAAGTCCCTCCTTTTTTTGGGTTGTTTGTATTTATTAAAAGAATCTTCTAACTCCTACAGTGTACCAATAGATTATATAACATATTGTGAAGCTTTAAAATGTGTTTATTAATACTTTGAAAATCACTGTTTTTTCATTATACAAACACATGACCACAATGTACCAACAGGTGCATATATATGAAATTCAAAACATATGATACTTCATATCAATGGGAAAAATTATTATGCCTCTTGTTGAGCATACTACTATCCCTGTGCATTGAACTATACATAAATAAAAACATTTCAGTAGTGAGTGGGTTTTCTAAAAATAATTTATTAATTGTTTCCAACAAGATTCTACGTTCCAACAAGTTTGGAAATGTACAATTGAATATATAAGGGTAACATTTTGATCCCTCAATTTCCTTTGGGACATGTGGTCTTGCTTCCTCAGCCAACTATATAACCAGTGCCAGCCCAATCAGAGTTCCACTGTCATTATCGATCACTTCAATTGCAAGCACAAGATCTAAGTGTATCTGGTTAGAGTCCTTCTCTAAGCATACTAGCAAATTTGTCAGTCAAAGAGAATGAAAACCTGTGTATGTCAATGATTCCTGAGATACAGCACAGAGGTGGTGTGTACCTATAATCTCAGTGGCCTGGGAGGCTGAGACAGAAGGATTATGAGTTAAAAGGCAGCCTCTGCAATTTAGTTAGGCCCTCTGAAACTTAGCAAGACCCTGTCTCAAAAACAAAAATAAATAAATAAAAAGGGCTGGGAATGTGGCTCAGTGGTAGAGCACACCTGAGTTTAATTCCCCAGTATTAAACAAGACAGACAAACAAAAAAACAGCACAGAGATAACCTTTTTGTAGCATATGGCCAGACAGAAATAAACAGGTAAAGATAACAGCATGATAGTCCTTGATGATACAAATTTTGATCTTGAGTACACCCAGACATCAAGTCTGACATTTGGGACTATGTAATATATTTCTGTCCTATGTAAAGGGCAACCTTGAGCACCACACATGTGTATAATCAGTGTATAACTGCTAGCTTTATTCATAACACTAAATATCATGGACTGAAAGCTTACATCCTTGATGTGGTCAGGGTGATGGGTGATATTAGTGAGGTTTCTTTCGGTCAATTACTGGCAGAATCAAAGGGTAAGTGTGAGCCCAATAGCAAGGACATTCACTCATATAGACTATCTTGTTACTGCTCCTAGAGAATGCCTTTGGCAGAAGAGGTGAATGTTGAACATCTGAACATTTGGTTTGGACAATCCTGGGAGGTAACCAACCAGTCACTTAATGCAAACCTGATCACTCTGGTCCTATTCCATCTTAATAAACACAGAATTTCATCCTTAGTGAGATGTATATTATTGCAGGTCTGGGTTTGCCCACATTTTTTGCAGCATATACTGGAAAGCTGAAAAAATTAGTCTAATTTCTAATACAAAATCTGGCCTAAGATCACCTTGATCAAAGATGTTCCATTTAGAAAAGTATGGTTTTGTGATTGTGGATATTAAGGACAGGTAAGGGATCCATAATTTTATAGAGAGACAATTGTAAATTGTCTACCAGGTAGAACATTGGAATGGTCCCTTAAAGTTTTGATCTTGGCACCTACTTAATATAAGTGCTCTTCAGTGTTAAAACAGAGCTCTTGAATTTGCAGGATAACCTTTGATCCAATAATAATTTTACAATGTTGCATTCCTACAGTTAGAGTATATTAAGTTAAAACATTTTTAAAAGTCAAAGTAGAAGTGGTCTGTCTTGCATTTATTCCCCATGACACACTTGATAGAATTTGTGTTTCCTTTCCTGGACTTCATTATAGTCCCTTACAGAAACTAACATTTCACCATTCTCTAAAGTTATACTTTTAAGTTGGGCTATCCAGTCATTTAAAGGGATCCACCTAGAACTAAACCAGCAGGAAAAAATACGTAGACAATAAGACAAAGAACTGGGTTTTAATAATGTGTAAGAAATTAACTCTGATAATTATGAGAATGAAAAGTTCAAGCTGAGTATTCTTGGAAGCACCAGAAGTCTGTCTCTCTACCTAGACAGTAATTATATAAGTGGAATTTGTGTGATATAAGTATTTTTTGAAACTCTGCAGTCCATTGAAGGCTTGCAAGTTCCAGGCAAAATTGGGATGGTAAACTGTGATTCATTTCTTTTGATTTTGGGGCTTAGAAGACTAGCAGCTGCCCATACCTCACCCCCAGTCCCAGACCAGGCATCTGTGCATGTGCTCCTAAAGCAACCTGCACATGACTTACAGGACCTATGGTTGGAAAAAAGAACCTGGCCAACAAATGCTGGGAATTTGGGTTCTGATTGATTGCTGTTTCAGATCAGAGGTGCAAAGAGAGAGGTAACCATTGTTGTTGTAGCTCTCCAACAATGTCATAAGCCCCTCCACAAACTATGTGTACTTACAGGGCACCCAAAGAACTGTGTTCTTTTCCCCAAATCCTTTCCTTTCCTTTCTCCCTTTTCCCCCCTTTATGAGAGGAAGAAATTTAAAACTATAATATTCAAAGCAACTGCAAGTTAGAGAAAATTAGAAAGATTCCTAAATATTAGGGATATACAAATGAAATGAGACACTGACTCCACACATTAGGATGGTTACTACAGAAAAACAGAATAAACAAAGTTTTCAAGGTATAGAGAAATTAAAACCTTGTTATTAGTAAGAATGTAAGGAAACAGTTCTATGAAAAATTAAAAATAGATCTACTACATTCAGCAATTCCACTATCAGGTATATGATCAAAAGAATTGGAAGCAAGATCTCAAAGAGATGTGTTCATCAACATTCATGCTAGCATTATTCCCCGTAGATAAAACATGAAAGCAACTTAAGTGTCTGTTTACTGATGAAAATATAAACAGAATGTGGTATTCTGAAATATGCCACAACATGGTTTATCCTTGAACACAACATGAAAAGTGAGAAAGACAAATAATATATGATTCTACTTTTATGTGGTATTTAGCCTACTTGAATGTAGAGGCAAAAAATAGAATACAGGTTACCAGTGCCTTGTGGAGGACAAAATCGGGAGTTACTATGTAATCCCCAGAGGCTCAGAAGACTGAGATAGGAGGACTGGATTGGAAGTCCAAAGCCAACCTTAGCAACTGAGAAGCCCTAATCAACTTAGTGATCCCGTCTCAAATAAATAACTGAATATATACATAAAAATTTTTTAAAAGGTTGGGGATATAGCTCAATAATTAAGCTCCTCTGGTTTTAATCTCTAGTATCAAAAAAACTATTAAAATAAATTTAAATTATGCTTATTGATCAACATATCATTATTGTCTCTTAATATTTATTTAGGTGTTGATACTTATCTACTATCTAATTTAAACCTAATGAGTTAATATCAATCTTGTTTTGTTACCTAAAAATCTCTGAAATTATCATTAACTGATACATTTCAAAAATTACATTTGAGAAAAAGTTTGTCAGAATAATGATTCAACTTAGTTTACTAGTGGAATATAATTGGTGAAAGTGGTGAATTTGTGAAAATATTTGGGTCAGCTTAAGTAATTAGTTGTGAATTGTATTATTAGTTTTACACTAGAGTGAAAGTGTTAATGGTTATTTGATATTTCTAATTTCATTGATTTAAATTTTATATACAAAACTATTTCTCCATTATAATTGAATTCTGAATATGTTCACAAATTTTTAAAACCATGTTATTATGTTATTTCTAATTTTGTATCAATGCATCAAAAAATACCATAACGTACCTAGGAGCAAACCTGAACAAAATTGTGAAAGAGTTCCACAGTGAAAATTATAAAACACTCAAGAAAGAAATTGGGACAACATAAGAAGATGGAAAGACCTCCAATATCCTTAAAGTAATCATACTACTAGATTCGATCTACAGATTCTATTTAATCCCCATCAAAATACCAATGGCAGTCTTTATGGAACTTGAAGAAAATCAACCCTAAAATTCACAAAGAAGCACAAATGACCCTGATTAGTGAAAGAATCCTCAACAAAACGAACAATGCTGGAAGCATCTCAATACTGGATTTCAAAATATACAATAATACCATAACAACAAAACACAGCATGGTGTTAGCTTAAAAACAGACACATAGAATAATGGAGAAGAACAGAAGACCGAGAAATAAACCTGTGTTTCTTTAGTAAACTAACTCTTGACAAGGGTGCCAAAAATATATGTTGGAGAAAGGCATCCTCTTCAACAGACTAATAGAACTTTAAAACTACTAGGACGAACATAGGGGAAACACTTCTAATTACTGGCCTTGGCAATGATTTCCTGAATTGGACTTCAATAGCCCAGGAAACACAATCAAAACTTGATAAGTGGAATTATATTAAATTAAAAGCTTCTGAACAGTGACGGAAACAATCAGCAGAGTGAAGAGACAACTTGCAGAATGGGAGAAAACTTTTGCCAACTATTTGGAATACAGAGGAGCAATATCCAGAATATATTAAGAACTCAAATAAACTTTGCAACTAAAAATAAGTAATCCAATCAAACAATGGGCGAAAAATCTAAACAGTCGTCTCTCAAATGAAGAAGTGCAAAAGGCCTATAAATATGTGAAAAATGCTCAATATCTTTTGTCATCAGAGAAATGCAAATCAAAACTGCATTGAGATTTCATCACACCCCAGTCAGTATGGCTATTTCCAAAAACAACAACAAAAATAACAAATTCTAGTGATGATGTGGAGAAAAAGGGATTCTTATATACTACACCACAGGAGGAATATAACTTAGTGCAACCACAATAGGAAACATTATAGAGGTTTATCAAAACACTGAAAATGAAACTACTATATGATCCAGTTATTTCACAGCTGGGTATTTATATGAAGTAAATGATGTCAGCATACAAAAGAAATACTTACATATTCATATTGTGGTACTATTGACAATAGCCAAAATACCAATGGCAGTCTAGCCAAGATGAATAATCAGCCTAGGTACCCATCAATAGATGAAGAATTAAAGAAAATATGGTACATATACATGATGGGCAATTAATAAACCATGAAGAAGAATGGATTCATGTTATTTGTAGAAAAATGGATGGAACTGGAGGACATTACATTAAGTGAAATACACAAGACTCAGAAAGACAATAACTCATGTTTTCTCTCATTTGTATAAATTATGTAAAATAAAATAAAATAGTAAAAAATACACCTGACATGAAAGTAGAAGAGGAACTAATAGGGAAGAAGAAAGGGATGGTGGGCAGGTAGTGAGAGAGGCAGATAAGAGGAATGGTGGAAATGTCACCATGAAACAAATGTATACAATCATATATGTTGATAATTATAGTTTATAAATAACAAAAACATTTTGAAACTGTTTACTGTAGTGTCACTTCATTTTGATTATCTGGGCAAGTTCTTCTCAGTGATAAAGAGTAGTTAATAACACTCTTAAATTTAAAAAAGTGTAGAAGTTAACAGTAATAAATGAGGAAAAGTCAACATCTGAAGATATAAAGCTTACTCAGATTTTGTTGCCCCAAAAGAGATACATGTTTCAAATATATAAGAAATGATGCTGTGGATGTCATGATAGGGATAAAAGCTGATGGAAAGTATCAGCATGTCTAGTCCTGGGTTATTCACACTCCAGCCTCACACTGCCAAAGAGGACAGAGGGAGAAAAAAAAATGTTAAAAAGGGGTGCAAGAAAATATTAAAGAGAATGTAATTCTTTTCTAGTTCCCACTGTCCGACAATATTTTACTTCCATGTACATATGTGCCATTTCTCACAGCAACGAGTGGAGATTATTTCATCTGCCCATGAATCTCGGCAGGATTCCTGATTAGCCTTTATAATGGAATTTGCCAGAAGGAATAAGCCTTGAAAATCCAGTGATAGTGAATTTTACTTTATGCCTCTTTAGAAGTTAGCCACCATTCTGTGAGACTCTTAAACTACATACAGAGGCCAAGTTAGGAAGAAAGGTATTTGATTTGACAGGTCCATCTGAGGCCTCATTCCACTGTCTGCAGTACCTTAATTAACTGCAGCACCCAGCATCATGAGAAATAATAAGATTTGTACTGTGTAATTGATGTAATTGAAATTCTGAGGATTTTCTTTTTTTTACACACAGCATTATGTAACTGAAGACACGTTTTGCATCCATATACTATAAGAATTCACCAGGTTCAACTTTGGGAATTGTCAGTTAAGACTTGAATTGACCTTTCCTTTATATTACTACTACCCTGATGAAGGCAAGTATAGAGTTAAATAAATGAAATAGGGTGGCTACTTAAAAGGCACTGTGCAAGGAACTTGGCAATATAGAGATACATGGCAAAGATATTTCTCTCCATATCTTGTAGTGCTATGGAAAGCTAAAAGATAAGCATTGAATGCTTTATGCACTTATTAAATTTATATCTCCCACAGAATACAGATGTTAAGAAAAGGAAATGTAAAGAGATTTTTGAAAAGCAATGAAAACTATAAAGTAAAATGGAATTAAAATTGGCTTCCCAGAGAGAAAAGGCCACAGATGTGTTTGATAAACTCCAAATGGTTCCTCTACATAGGGTGAGTTTAAGATGTACAAAGAATGAAAACTAGAGATCCTGAAGGGTATTGTAAACTCAACTAGTAACTCTGGATCTTTTTATAGAGGTATTAGTCATTTTCATGCTCTAAGTTGTGACAGTTATCATTTTTGAGTCTTAAGAAAAAATTGTTTCTAATATTAAAAACCATACTAAAGCAATGTATAGAACTTACAGTTGCGCACATAAGAGAATATCTGAACCTAGAATTAGCTTTCTGAAATAAATTTCTGAAAAAAACCAACAAAATACATGACAAAAATAATATAAGAAAAGAGTATATTTTAAGTATTCTTACTATACACACAAATACTTGTAATTATGAGGTAATTATATGGGGTAATACATATGCAAATTAGCATTAGTTATCCACAATGTATACTCATATGAAAACATCATTTTATACATCACAAACACTGCCATCTACAAGCAATTTTCAGGGTATGAAACAGTGAAATAGAATATGGCATGTTCACTATGTAAAGGAGATGAAGATCTGAGTTCAAGGACCCTGAAAAAACTTGAATTCAGAATACAATTCCAGAGAGGAGAGAGAGATCTATAAAAAGGACTAGAGAAATTTGTATAAGGGTAACTCTGAGTCTTCAGTTCTTTGCCAATCTGCACACACATAGCGTGGAAATGTATGAGGCTGGGCAAAAACTGCAGGAAAAAATAAACAAAGGTCTGTAAGAAAACAATTATCAGAGTTGAAAAGGCTGGTAATTGTTTAAAATTGTTTAAAATCCCTTGAAGCAGAGAGTATTTATTACATGCATGACACGTTCAGTATATACTAGAGCATATCTACGAAAAAAAAAACTGTTTAATGATTTTTAAAAAATTTCACAATAAAAATTAATAATAGTATTATAGAAAATTAAAACAAAACTAGATTTATTACAAAGCAAAATAATATGACCCATAAACTGTAAAAATTACAAAAAAAAATAGTTTGACTTTAATAAATAAAGAGATGATAGAATAGGAAGGTGAAGCTATTTTCTTAAATATATACTTAAAACATAATTGACTGCTTAATATGAGGCCTCATGAATTTCAAATATATGTGTGTGTATGTGTATGTGTGTGTGTGTGTGTGTGTGTGTGTGTGTGTGTAAAATTGAGCATTGTACCTCCAAAAGCAAGGGCGGAAATAGAAATGTAAAAGAAAAAAAACTGAAATGAAAAAATCAATGAATTCACAATGTATTTGAAAGTTTAATACCCCTCTCTCATCAATTGATAACAGAAATAGAATTCATAAAATCAATAAAAATACAGAACATTTGAATAATACTATCAAATACTGGGACCAAATTTATATTTTTAAAACCCTATAAAGAGACACAGAAGAATACACATTCTGATCAACTACAAAGGAACATTGGTTATGATATACCATATCCTGAGCCATAGAATAAATTTTAATAAATTTACATGGAATAATCACATGCAAAATTCACTCTCTGATGAAAGCTAGCTGGAATTAGATATCAATAATATAAGGATATCACAGAAAAGTTAAAAATTTTAGAAAATTTAAAAAATCTAATTAAGCTAATCTATGAAAAAAGAAATAAAACACTATACAAATTTAAGAGCAGAATGAAATGAATAAAAATGAAACATCAAATTTTATGGAATGAAAATAAATACATACTTAGAAATTAAAATATTTGAAAGCTTAGGGAAATAATAAATATATTTAATATTATAGAAAAACAAGAAAAAATTAAATACAAATTCAGTAGGAATAATTCACAACAAAGAATGGGGCAGCGATTAATGGAGTGATATATTTCATCTTGACTCTTTCCATAACACATTGTAGACTTTTTCTCTACCTCCATCCGTTTATCAAAGTGTACACACAACTATCTGTGAGCAGTAAGACACTGGTTCCAAAGAAACATCCAAGTTTAAAACTCTATTTCAGGTACAACATGATTATGCCTAGAATTAGTTGAAACCTATAAGGAATGTTTATCTATAAATAATCTTAGTAATAGTATTAGTAAAATCATGCAAATGATTTAGCAACAATTTCAAGAGGCTTTTGACATTTTCCTAAAATGCTAATAAATTAGCAGTAGTTGATACCTTTTGAATCCATACCTACTCAATCTTTGACTTTGTTGTTAAATTTCTAAAGCAAAAATGATAAACTATTTAAGATTATAAAAGTGTGTTCTATAGGCAATTTTATGTGTTAAATAGTGATGAGTGGCTTGTATTAATTCCACATCCTTTTCATTTCTGATTTTGTGAACTCAAGATAAAATCAAATCAAAGGAAAACACTGAAACAATTTGCCTATAGGTTTTGCTAGGTGTTTCTTTATAGAAAAGGAATATAGACACCTCCCCTGACCTGTGGGTTATAACTCCTATGAGCCTCAGGATGTCTAAAACTGCAGATAATACTAAGCCACTGTACATACTGCTCTTTCCCATACATATATACCCGTAATAATTTTTTATTTATAAATTAGTCATAATGGAGCAATAACTAATAATAAAATAGTGTACTTATAAAAATGTACTGTAATAAATTATGTCTAAATGTGTTCTCTCTCTGTTTCTCATAATATTTTGTTGTACTGTACTTACCCTTCTTCTTGTGATGATGTGAAGTTATATTTAAAGGAAGAACATTGCAGATTACCATTAGGCTTGTCCAAATTGCCAACATCATTACACTTACACTTTGGAGCCATTATTATTAGATAAAATAAAGATTACTTGAATAAATCACTAGGATATTGTGACAGTTGATGTGATAGCCAACACATAAAAGTTTATGAGTTGCTTATTTCTGGGATTTTCCACTTAATATTGTCAACGAAAGTGGATAACTGAAAGTGTGAAAATAGAAAATGTAATTGAGGACTAGCGTAGTCATTATTGTTAATAAAATGAACTATTTGAAAAATCATAATTATACGTATAGTAGTTAAAACACAGAGTTTGTTCTTTTTATGTTTTATAGCAAATAAGTAAAATCAAGATAAAAATATTTTTTTATCATAATTAGAAAAAAAAGCTTCCTGAGATCAGTTATATAGATAAGTGATTTCAGAATTATTTGGAGGAACACATATTAATTTTTATGTTAAGTATATATGTTTGTAGCATTTTTCAAATTCATTATTAATAGACAGTAGATCATAAGCATTCTTACCACAGATACATGCACATACATACATACAATGACTATATGAGGCAATGGACATGTTAATTATTCGATATGGCAATTTTTCCCAGTGTTTGTAGTGTGTGCATACATACCAAACCATTGTGTTACAGACTCTAAATGAATATATATTTTTTTGTCAGTTAACCTTAATAATGCTGCAAAAAAGTAATTACACATAATAGTTAAACTCTGAACTCCCATTTTGCTTTTAAAAGAATCATGACATCTATAAGCAAGGTACTGATATATGAAACTCAAGTGTAAAACTCAAGTTTCAACACAAAAATGACTTCTAAATATATATTTTTTATTTATCTAATTATTCTATAAATATATAAAATTTCCATAAAACTAAAGTATTTTCAGTTTTTTAGAAACTGAATAAAGATTACCAAATCCAAAAGTAGTCTGTATTTTTCATAAATAAGCCCATCATGATGAACTAATTAAGATATATCAAGCACTATTTTTGAGATAAAATATGTTCATATAATTTCAAGAAAAAATTTGCAACTCAGAATTGAATTAAAATGGTTACTGATAGGAAATGTGCCATGAAAATACAAAATATAAATTTAAATATAGCAAAGATGATTTATTTTAATGAAGGAGGTGTAAAAACAATTTGAGAAAGCTGCTAATGTCTGATTCAATACATTGTTTTATAAATATATAATCTAAACTTAATCAAATTATATATTATATATTTGATTTGAATTTGAATCAAAATTATGTATATATTACATTTGATTAAAAATCATATATATAATCACTTTTAAAAGCATATTCTGACTCCAATTAGACTTAGGAAATTTTTCAATCCCATCTATATCATATTCAGGTAATTTATGATAATTACAACTAATCAAGGAGCACAACAACATCTCACTTCTAATGTTCACAATTTCCTGAACAATGAAATTTAAACCTGCATGTACTTGAATTATTAAAACTCAAAAATAAATTTTGTTTTTATAAAATAAAGTATGAAAAAAGAGCCGAGATCAAGAAAGAACTACAAATAAAACAGAAATATCATTTCAGAAATATAGGTTAAGTTATGAGGAACACAGAGTAATAAAAAATTTCAGAGAATGCCATGTAAAAATACAAAGTAGAAAAGCAGAAAGAAAAACCCACAAAGTTAAGATGACCTTAAAATGATATTAGTTAATATAGAGAATAACCAAAAAAGGAACCAACAGACCAGGCATGGTGGCACACACCTGTTAGGAAGGCTGAGGCAGGAGGATCATGAGTTCAAATTCAGCCTCAGCAAAAGCAGGGTACTAAGCAACTCAGTGAGAATCTGCCTATAAATAACATATAAAAAAAGGGCTGCAGATGTAGCTCAGTGTTGAGTGCCCCTGATTTCAATTCCATAAAACAAAAACAAACAAAAAAAAGGAACCAACATAAGCCTAATAGGAAGCACAAATAAGGACATCAAAGCTAGAGAGCAAATGTGCAAACACATACTTTTATATAATTAATTTGATCTTTTAAGATAGTTTTCCAGTAGCTCGAATTTAAAATAAGTAAGTGAGCAGTTGATTTGACAAAACAAATCATATTCAAATCTTATTCTGCTCCATCTAAGAAGTTTAAATTTACTACATTTGTAGATTCTGTTCAGTTGTATTTAGAATTTATTTCATTATTTAAAAATTGTTGAAACTGAAAACTGAACTTTAACAAATAAATAAAAAATAAATATGTAAATTATTTATAGACGTTTTTAAGTTGATTTGTAGACTAGAGCAAAATTACTCAATATCAAATTTTGTTAAAATTTGCTGTGCTCATACACAGTGTACTAAGCAATGAAAGCTGAATTTGAAAGCAGAAAATAGAGGTCAGTTTGAAACTACAGCTTTCACAAATTGAATACTAATTGCTTAAATTCCTGAATTGACTTCCCTACATTCAAAGCCCACCCTTGAGGATAATAGAAAGCTTATATCAGTAAGCTTATCGGATTTTAGTTTTTGAGACATTATTAAATCCGAGAAATTACAGATGTGACTTCTCTGGAGGAGCATCCAGAAAGGTAATCACTTATCTTTGTTAGTAAAATAAGAAAAAAAAAAGGAGCACTTGTGCATTGTAGAAATTTTTCCTATTTTTGCTATAACTTCTTCTAGTAAATTGTTTTGTAAAAAAGGCCTGCCACTTAGCAGAAGGTCCACAGTTACAGTTTCCACTTTGTACTGTAGAGGTAGTGTAGTTGTGGAATAGGAAGTCAAGTTCAGAACATTTAGGCCAGAGGCAATGAGACTGCACCATTAGCACTTCAATGGATCACTCCAGAGGAATTAGCATCAATTTGAATGATGTCTGCAATGCCCTCTTCTTGGGGAGCAGCTGCTCCACTTTCCCTTTTTTTGAACTGCTTACATGAAAGAGCCAACTACTTTCTCAAGAGGTGCCCTGATTGGAGGAGCCAGAGCACAATCCCACAGCACCAAACTTGTGAGGGAGGAGTTGAAACGGACTTTTCAAGGATAATTCTCTATTCTCTCTTTCTCTCTCTCTCTCTCTCACACACAAACACACACACACACACACTCACATACACACACATACACATAAGCACTAATATTTCCATATACAGATATGCAAATTTTCCTTCATCCAGAGACTATGATGTTGATTTACAAAAAATGATTTTAAATTTAAAGAGGAAAAAAATGATAGTAATTCAGAATGTTAAATCTGGAAAAACTTTCAGAGATTTCTGAGCCTCACTCAACTCAATGTAGTGTCTGAGGCAAAAATAGGTTAAATAAATATCCAGTTTTACAACTAGCACTCTGAATCCAGATAAGACATGCTTAGCTTCTAGTTCACTGCTTATTTTTATTTAACAATTATAGAGCCAAAATTAGATATTTCTATCCTTACACCCAAATAATATGACCAATAATATGTATAATATACTGTCTCCACTCTGAACCTCATTTTTAACACATCTGTAGAATCTACATACTATAACTCTATTTCTTCCTCATGTTTAACTAGGTGCATGTTCCCATTAAATTTGTAAATAACCCCTGAAATATTCTGGCCCACTAACTTGTTTCTTATATACTTGCCCTAATTTAATTTATTCTGTTTTACAGGATCTGAACTGGTCAGATCATTCATATGGTAGAGAGAAATAGTGAGCATAACCTGGGGAACTTAGAGAATCTTCAAAGCAAGATGCTGTGATTCTTGTGCTGCATTATTCACTTCCAGGGAAAATCCTACTTTTTCTTCAAATCTCTTCTTCCTGACAGAAAGAACTAGGTAATTATCCAACTTGAGCCAGGATCCCTGTTATTCAGTTAATTTTTCTTCTGACAAGATCTATGTATGTTTCATAACAGTTTGACCTGCCGAGTCAAGAGCATAATGAAAATTCAAACCAGATTTTCCATAGAATTTTTAAAATAGCAAAGTGGGGCAGAGATACTTGTCTTTTTCACAAAAAGAACTGCTGCTCCCATTTTCCATTCTATGAAACATTTCCTAGAAGGGTTTATTCCAAGTGACTTTCTTGAATTATGGCCTTTAAGTTCATGTGTGGAGGTGTACCAAGAAAGACTGTTCTCATAAGATTTAGGTAGTGAAAAAAAATGGTAAAAGACCTTGGGTGTCTGCAGAAAGGACTGAAACATTGAAATTAATACTAAAATTGAACAAAGACAAAGTTGTACTCTAAACAGACCAGAAGAATCAATAGAGAGTCTCTTTATCACAGATATTTTGCATTTTCTAAAGCAGAATTGCTCATTTTGAATGGAGTAAATATTGGATGCTAATGATAAGGCTTTACCTTATCATAACCGATCCTCAGAAATATTCAGGACCTGAGATTTCAGAATAGTAAAAGCCTTCTCCAACATCTTTTTTAAATGTTATTTTCTCTGTGTGTGCATGTGTGTGTACACATTATGTAGTTGTTTGAGATATTTATTTTTATACATAGTGAATCCCAGAAGTTGAGACATGTTCTATATTTTCAGCGATTAGAATTTGATATGGATCTATTCAATTTATTTGGTTAAAAATAACAGCAACAGGAGGAAAACAAAAAAAAACATCTTTATATGATTTTTAGTCTGGAAGCATCCTAGAGAAATCTTGATCATGAGACTATAAGCAAGCTGATTTCTTCTTGTATATGAAATGCGGACACCTTTAAACCATTAGAAATATAATGAAAGATATTTGGTGTTGGACTCTATCATACATGCAGATGTAATTTCAATGCTTTTAAAAATATTATTGTGACTTCATGTTTATTCACAGACTAGAAAATTCTTTTGTTTATTTTTTTGGATATTCTAAATAAGAGAAATTTCTGACATGTTTTTTAGTATCATAACCTTTAAATTCATTCTAGTATCTTAAATGTATTTATTCAATGGGTTATCATCTTATCCTCAAATAAAAATATACTCACAAAGGTAAAATTTTAAAACTGTTTAACATAGTAAAATAAGCATCTATAGCATATACAGAATGAAATATTTTAGAAATTGAAAGAACATTTTGTTGAGAAAATATTTTGCTTGCTAATTAAAGTCATTCTCACAGGCTTCAGCAATATATATTTTCAATCCACTCTTTTTAAAAATTAATTAATTTTAATTAGGTATATATGACAGCAGAATATATTTTGTTTCAATGTACACAATTGCGCATAACTTTACATTTCTATGGTTGTACATGTTGTAGCATCACACCATATGTGCAGTTGTACATGCACCTAGGATAAAGATGTCCATCTCATTCCACCATCTTTCTTGCCCCCATGTACCCTCCCTACCCTTCTTCCCCTTTGTCCAATCAAAGTTCCTTCATTTTTCCCATGCCTCTCTCCTCCCCATTCACTTATCAGAGAGAACTTTCCGCCTTTGGTTTTGGGGGATTGGCTTACTTCACTTAGCATGATATTATCTAAATTTATTCATTTACATGCAAATACCATAATTATATTCTTTTTTAATGATGAGTAATATTCCATTATGTATATATATACCACGGTTTCTTTCTATTTTTTTCAAACTAAGAAACACTTGGTATGTTCTTTTTTTACTTTTTTTTTATTCTAATTTGTTATAAATGACAACAGAATGCATTACAATCCATATTACACATACAGAGAACAATTTTTCAATTCTCTGGTTGTATATAAAGTATATTCACACCATTCATATCTTCATACATGTATTTAGAGTAATGATATCCATCTCATTCTATCATCTTTTTTACTCCCATACCTCCTCCATTCCCCTCCCATACCTTTGTCCTGTCTATAGAGTTTGTCTAATCCTCCCATGCTCCCCTTTTAATACTTTTAAAGATTTCATAATTTTTGCAGGTTTAATAATTTCTCCTGTTTGAAGAGCTTAGATAGATAGATAGATAGATATAGTTAAAAGTAGAGCTCTTCTGGTGCTACAAAGTGAGTCCATGTTTCTACATACTATCATCAATCTTCTTAAGTTGCTCCATGGGACAAATAGGGATGGATATATAAATCTCAAAATTCTCTTCAAAGTATTCATAAGCTTGGTTTGCTAAAAGTGACTGATTTATCTTGAAATAGAAAACAAAAATACAACTTCCTCTTAATCTTTTGGTCAGGTTTTTTTTTTTTCCTTTTTTAATCTGAGCCCTTGGTCAGTTCTTAATGAAATAATAGTCTCTATTTCAAGTTTAAGGTCAAAATCAATTTTAATTAGTCAAGGAATATGCATACAGCCATGATTCTCGTGAACTTATTCATGAAGAGATTTTTTTATAGATTAATAAATCCATAGACTAATTTCTATAGTTTTGGTGATACACAGTACACTATAACACAAGATATATTTTTGTGGCCACAGAATCAAAAAATGTTCTTTTGGCTGTGACAATACTTCTAATTAGGTGTTAAAATGTTGTAATTAGGTGTTACCAATATTCCTTTGTACAAATGCCATGTTTTAGCTATTTATAGTCAATATCATTATCGTTCTTTAAGAACCTTTATAAGCAGTCTAAAAATCACAATTAAGTGCAACTGTTAAACATACTTCCAACAATGAGGAAATGTACTAGAATATTGTTAACAAATGACTTAGGTGTAATGGAGAGAATGGGTATATGTACGTGTGATCATTTTATTCATATCTTTATAAGGTAAGACACACATATTCTACACACAATGAATGAGAGAAGAATTAAACAAATTAATATCAATGTAATCATTTATGGAAGGCATAATTATGTTGTAAAAACACAGTGTAGTTGTTATTCCTTTATAACACCATGTACATGTATAAAATATGACAACAAAACAAGATTTCATTTGTATTGACATATTGTCAGTAAAGTCAAAATAACTATGACTTAATAAATGGCGTTAAAACATAAAAATTCTGATACTAAGAGAACAAAATCACATAAATTAAATAAGGTAGAAAACGCAAACATGGACAGTGATCTTTGAGAACTAAAAAAGCTGTTAAAATTGAGTCTGTTTCAGTGTTTGCAGAGGATAGACTGTAGATTACTTTCCAATGATTCTCACCTAGTGATGTTCACCAATTTTTATACTTCTTTACCTTTGAATGTGAAGGGGACTTGTCTCTTATGTGTATCTAACATAATATGGCAAAGGCCATCATGTGACACTCATGATGAGTTGCATTACATGGCAAAGAGTTATGATATTACTCTCATGACAATGCCCTAAGATTCCTCTCCCAAACTACTGGAACTGTAGAATCTTCATTATTTTATAAAGCAACAGGCTATGTTGTAGTAGTTCATATGTCAAGGAATATACAGGTAGACTCTTGAAGTTTGAGTGGTATCTTGAGGTTGGGATCCAGCTACAATAAGAAATAAGAACACAGCCTCAGTAATGCCTTGAACACAGATTTGTGACACTGAGCAGAAGATCCAGGTGTCCTATCTCACTCCACAGAAACTGAGACAATAAATATGGATTCACTTAAACTATATAGTTTGGGGTAATTTATTATGAAACAACAGCAAACTAACATAAACATCTTATCTAATAGTAAGACATGCAAACAAAAATAAATTCCATTTTCAAAAATAAGTATTAAAGGGAAACAACTAATTTTAGCATCTTATTTATCATCTTTTTTTTTACCATATTCTGTATTGTATCCTTAAATCTAATAACATATGATAGAATAATTAATTTTGCTCTTCACCTATGTTTTCTGATTATATTGACAATATGTTTAGAGAACAGAAAGCATTAAATTTAATATTTTGTTATTTATTTGTAACATAAAATTTGACAAATTATGTGCCAGGCAGAGAATTAACCTTGACCAGTTTTTAAAATTCTGATATACAAGCTTAATTTTTTAATCTTTCAAAGAAACTCTATTATATATATTTATGATTTCGTCCTAGAGATAAGGAATAGAGCATAAAGAAATAAAAAGTTTTTTCAATGACAAAACAATAAAAAAATCAAAGACATATTAATGTCAGTACTTATATCCTTGTAAATTACTATTAGCAGGGTATCCACTGGAATGCTAGAATCTGAAATCTAGATGCAGATTGCTTACTATAAATTCTTTGAAAAAAATTATATAATAGTTTTTTTATAAAGCAGAAACATGTCTGACACACTTTAAATATTTACTGTTTACTATTATTTTATTTTGCATTTTCTGATTAATTAGGATCATGTGCTCTAATGGTTTACAAATATTTATGAAGAAACTCTTATTCTAAGAAATCAAAGAGTACCTAGATCTTTAAAATTCATTTAAAAACAAAAATGACCAAAATTGCTTCACATATCTCTATTTAGTTCCTCAAGACCAATTCCTATAATCAAAGTTATTGGATTAATTGCATTTAAAATTTTTGACCCATATAAGCATGTTTTCTTTAAAAATAACACAAAATGTATACTCCTGAGAATACTGAAGGAAGATATGCTATAACTTCAAATACTTGATATTTCTTTCATTTTCTTTTTTGGCTCCATATTTTTATTTGTCATGTGTATAGTAAATTATATTAAAACTTTCAAAATCATGGAAAAAGGAATGTGTTTGCCAGCTTTTCCTCACTGTGAACAACATATCTGACAAGAGGAACTTATAAGAGAAGAAGTTGATTTGGGATTCAAGGTTCAGAGGTTCAGTCCAATTCCATTGCTCTGGTCCTGAGAGAAGTCGAAGGTGAGGCAGAGCATCATGGCAGAAGGGCATGGCCAAGGAGAATGGCTGAGGTCTTGGCAACCAGGAAGCAGAGAGAAAAATAGAGACAGGGTCATGGAGTGGGAGGGAGGGAGAGAGAGAGAAACAGGGGGTGGGGGCTGGAGAGCGAGTGAGGGAGCACAAGCACAGGTGCACAAAAACACATGCCAGGGTTAAAATATAAGCCCCAAAGATATGGGCCTGATGACCTAACTTTCTCCAAGTGTGCTTACCCACCTGCAGTTACCAACCAGTTATTCTATTCAAATTATTAATCCATCAAATGGACTAAGTGACTGGTTAGATTACAGCTCTCAAAATTCATTTCAACTCCTGCATTAGCACAGCAAATTTTGGCATAAACCTCCCCTCCAAACCACCTTAGCAGGAGGCCTAAATGTTCACCACCTAGATTAAACAACTATTAACATTTAGAATTATTATTTTAATTGAACAAATTTATGGAGTGCACTGTAATAATTCACTTCAATATGATATAATGATCAAAAAGGGTCATTAACATTTCCATCTCTTAAGACATTTTCTTTAATTTTGATTAACACATAATCATCAGAAGTATAATAGGACATACATAATAGTCAACATATATGACAACATATATGTATACATATGTGTTTGTGTTCAGAATTAGATGACTATCAGATGATCCTTTCATTTTAAAATAGGTTTTTAGGTTTTAAAAGTAATAACAAACACATGGTAAGCATTGCCTCTTCTCATGTATTCTGAATGAATGCATTCAACGAAAACTTTAACTTTTTTATATATGATGCAGTTTGATTTATATTAGCTAGAATAATGAAGTCTGACAAAATTCCACAATTTAAACTAAAGTAAATATGAATCTCAGGTTTCCTTGCTTTTATTAATTTTACTCCTCAAGATTAGTACTTATAGTAACTAATAATAGAGTAGAAATTAAATTAAATATTCTCCATAGTCTATATTGTTCTACATTTAAATGTGGGTAAAGGTAATAATATACTAAAATATTTTTGTAGAAGATTTAAAGTAAATAGTGATTCTTAATGAAGTTCACCAAGAAAAAATGCTGCCTTGGCTCTGAAAGTGGAAATGCATACACATTTAAGCACTGTTTATTAGCATCTTAACTCTTGCTCTTCTTTCTTGCTTTCTATGCCCTAAATACCAAGCACTTAGTTGGTAATTAGTACTTTTACAAGAAAATTGCTTCTTTGCTTCAGGTCAGTGATCAGCAATAATTAAAGTAACTAAAACACTAGGAAAACAGGCTAGAAAATAGAAGGACATGGTAACTCAATCCAATTTTTAAGTTGTTAATTAAAATAGGCAAAGACACATGCAAAAAAAGATCCCCAAACAATATACATGATTGCATTTTTGTGCTATTGAGTACTCTTAGCTTAATTTAGACTTTATTTATTATTCCTTAGTTTTGCAGCAAGGTCTAATTAAATAAATGATAGAGGGTGAATATTGCTTTGGTCTGCATCATCAAGGAAGGTATCAAAGAACTACCATTTAGAAATGAATGCTATCTACCAGATAGTGATCTAGTCAGAGGATAATATTCCAAATACAAGACATAAAAGGACAGAGTCAACATGAGAATCATGAAATTGTTCTATTTGGTGCAAATTATTTGGGAAGAAGAAATATTCAAGGAGTATACTAAAGGTACTTTATTACCTTTTTATACTATTTGTTTGTTTATTCTTTCAAAGATTTATTGTTCTTCAGACTCTATGTCAGTCCTTGAGATACAACTTAAGCAAAACAGAATTAGATCACTCTCTGAGAGAAAAATATTGTCTAGTAATTAAATAAGCACATTGTTATAAACTAACATATACACTATAGAGGAAAGAATATATAATCTTTCGTAAAAAGGCATCAATTAAAAATTTGAAAGTTATATGCTAAACAAATTAAGTAGTGCTTTAATAAGTTGTGAATAAAAATATTCTTTACACACTTAGCAAATTTCTTTTAAGAAAAAAAAACCAAAACATTGTAGTGGACTGGGGTTGTGGCTCAGCAGGAAGCGGTCACCTAGCATGTACGAGGCCCTGGGTTCGATTCTCAGCACCACATAAAAATAAATAAAGGTATTGTGTCCTACTACAACTGAAATAAGTAAATAAATAAATACTTTTAAAAAACCACTGTAATACTCTGAACAAGATTTTTTAAATGAATGTTTTTATAAATGATCATTGGAGTATGATATTACTTTTCAAATCAAATATTTTAAAAGAATAAAAATGTGAAAGATAACTTTAAAACAGTTTTTCATTTATTTCATCTTGGTTATAGCTCTACTTTAGAGAACAGAATTTCTACAGATTTTTAGTAACTTCTAATTGTTTCTTATAATTTTTCTTTAACAAGTTTCTGGGTAAGAAGTGTTAGAATAAAAATGTATTGTGCCAATTTACATCTACACTATTTGATGCATGTGCGTGGTGTGTGTGTGTGTGTGTGTGTGTGTGTGGTGCTAGGGATTAAACCTAGGGTATAACATGTGATAAATGTGTTCTTAACACTGAGGTATACCTTCAGTGTCACTGTTTGATTCTTCTATGTAAACCTCTGCAAATCAGGTACTTACTTCTGTAAGACTGCATAAGGTGAGCATGCTGAATGTTTAACAAATGAGTTTTAACAATATCCAATGATTCTATATCTGTATATTTAGTTGTAAATTTCTGCTTTACCTTAAGCCAGTTCTATAGGAAATAGTAAACTGAAAAAGTCCTACTAGAGTATTTGGTGATTTCTGTGGTATAAATTCTCCTACAATAGTTATTTTAAATCTATGAAATACCATCATTGAACATGGAAGAAGTGTGGATAAGCACAGGGTAGTAATGAGTCCAAAAAAAAAAACACTGGTTACAACTTTAGTAATATTGTTTAAGATGGGAAATTGACTTGTTGGACCATTTTATTTCTAAACCTGTTGCAGACATTCTCCTTGTGGTTTTTCGTGAACTTCAGCTCCTCCTTGAAAGTCTCAATTTACATCTCCAGGTGAATGATACCGATGTCATCAATAACTTTGTGAAGCCCATGGATATACATCTCTAGAGACTGGAGCATGGCCAGGTCTGACTCATACTTGAATGCAAAGTCATCAGCAGCAAAACAAGCACTGTCAATCTGCAGAATGATGAGGGAATTGCCTAGAAAACTTACAAAGATTTGTGCCTTTAGTTCCTCACCCGTCTTGAAATATGCTCTTGGTCTCTGACCCCAGGGAACCTTCTTGTCCAGATGTTCCTGGTTTTTGCTCTCCAGCCTCCATTATGTATCTAGGCTCCTCACTCTGTTCAGGTAAGAGATTAAGTGATCATTTAGGTCTTTCATGGTCTCCTCGCTCTGGATGATGCAAGTTTCCACATCCATATTTTCCATGAGGCTCCGGGATCCCCCAGCTGCCCTGGAAGTTGTTGGAGCAGAACACAGAGATCTGAGCCCCTGGCACCAGCAAAGACACTGGCCATGCTGCTAGCATGTCAGAACAGTGGTTGGGAGACAAGATAAAGCCTAGGGGCCAGTAGTTGGTGGAGAAGGTGTAGGAGATGATGAAACTCACGCTGTCCCAGGAGGAAGTCCAGTGACCAGTGTCTGCAGATTCTAGAAACCAGAAAATGCCCTTTAAGTAACATAGAAGATCTTATGCAGTTCAAAACACCAAACGAGATTATACTGTTTTTCTTTTATTTTCCTGTCTCACTTGCAAGCAACAGTCCTTTGTCATAAATAGTGAGTTTTGACTGTTTTTCTCTGCAAAATATAACAAATATCACTGAAAGACAGGGCTCACATTAAAAGGTTACAGGGTTTTGGCAAGCCACACAATTTCTTGGCTTTCTTTCCCTGGAGGATAATATTGAGCTGCATGTTAATTCTTCCTGGCATCAACTCTGTAGATTTTTAGCTTTAGAAACACTGTCTGGTAGCGTTAAGCTAAAATGTCACAACTCCATGTATCTCATTTCTTCTTGGATGGAAATTATTTCTAGTGGTAATTACAAAAATAATTGAAAGAATCAAATTGAATAAAAATAAATGTGACCAATGCTGTAACATATTTTTTCAGTTGGCATCTGAATCCAGAGATTAAGACTATCCGAAGGGAGGCAGCAGGACCACAGTGTGCTGAAGATAGCACATTATCCTCCTCATTTAGCAGCGCCATTCTGAAACCGGGTTCAAAGGAAGTATAAATCATTGCCTCTATCCCTCTGTATCTAATAACAAATCAAAGATGAGGAAAATGTACAAACCATATCCATAAGCCCAAGGGGATGATGCATTAAATGGAATGTACACACAAAGGAAAAAAGAAAAAAAATATATAAATGGGAAGTGAAAGTAGTATTTGAGAGATGGAAAAGATGAGATTAATTAACTGGATCAATTAGTCCAACTTCATTGATGGAAATTATGTTTTAACAAGGTAAAATGTTGTCATAGTTATGGAAAAACTGGTTCACCAACAGATTAAAGAAAGCAGGGCTTTGCAGCCCAGTGGGAGGAGAGGATTTATCAAACATAGGAAGAAGCATATATTTAAAAAATGAAAAGAAAATAAATATACTTTCATAGGCTGTTGTAGAATAGATCAAATTAGGGGGAGAGAAATTCCAGTAAAACTCTTGACATCTAAGACTTTCTTCTCTACCTTGCTGTTCTTTCTCACATTAATTTTTATCTTTGAAGCATAATCTCTGCTATTCCTCTTTATACTAAATGTGATAACTCTCTGAATAGCTTTGAAAATCATTATCTATGATATCTCTCTCTCTTCCTCCTGCTATTGCTACTCAGAATTTCTTTTTTTTTTTTTAAAGTTTTTAATACCCTGAATTCCTGTCTATCAATTTTAAAAAAATAATGTGTGACTTAGAAATGTTCTTTGTTTTGGGAACATTTAGAAAAAATAGAAAATAAGGCTTTACCCCTGAGAGCAATTATATCTGATTAGAATCAAAAGTAGATACAGATGGACTTAGAACAGAACAGAATGAATTTGCAAGAATACCCTTATATTATCACAGATCTCATTGGCATATTTAACTTACTTTTCCCAATTTTTAGTCTTTGATTTTGGAAATTAAAGCACATACTTTATGACAACAACAAAAAAAATGACCCTTTTAAGTTTTCCTTTCCTTTAAGGACCCCATTAATATCAGAATGTCCATTAACTAGGTCATCAAGAAATGCCACTGAGATTATATTGAGGACAATTGAAAAGAAGCTCACAAAAAATTATCTACATTTATCAAGGATCATGAAGTATTTTTTATCTCTCCTATTTGCAAGCCAACAATTTAATATGACACATTTTCATGAGTACATCTCTTACCTGTCTTTTTAGTTCAAGAAAAAAAAAAAAAAACCTGACAATCTGTTAATCACAAAAATGGCAATAACCAGAGCATTGCTGCTTATGTATTGGTTCCCAGACCCATTTCTTACAGTCCTGCAAAGATGTTCAGAGGATCTGTTAGGGTCTGAAAACAAGTCAAGATGGCGCCTGGCATTTTGCCAGAGGGAGTGGTTTGTGAAGTAACGCCAGCAAGCCATTAAGTGTGGAGATTCCTTATTGGTTGACTGCTGTATCTAGTTTATGTTAATTAAGATAAGCTGTGTGGAATGTATATATACCCCTCCGGTCCTACAATAAACGGCTCCCACTCCTGCTGTATCAATGTACACAAATTGCTCGTCACCCCCCCCCCCCCAGTCCGATTTGCTGCAGCCAGACTGCGGCAAGGATCCTTGTGCACATATTGAGTTACATTACAGTGAGTTGGGCTCCCTTATATTAGAGAACCCAAATCTTTTGTATGGCAGGAAGATGCATGCCCTTAGCTCTTGAGGAAGACAGTATTTCTGTACCAGTTTTGTTCACTACACAGACCTCCTTGAACAGATGGTCTAGAACAAACTTAAATCAGTGTTTTTGCTTCAAAATATGCAGAAATATAAAAATCCAAGAGTTTCCCCAACAATCATAAAGGGAAGAAATATACAGAAGATGCACACTTAAATTCTGTCCTGGTGTAAAGAACATTCTATTGCAGATACAAAAAGGAAAACGTCTTTGATGTTAAACTTGTATTTGTAATTTCACAGTAATTTCATGACTTTCAACAAATTGCTCAATTTAAAAATGGAAATGCCAGGAAATTTCTCTCTCTCTCTCTCTCGCTCTCTCTCTCTCTCTCTCTCTCTCTCTCTCTCACACACACACACACACACACACACAAAGTAAAAAAAATAGTTAGCAGTGATATTATAAAATTAAAAATTACCTTATTATATAAAAAGATAACAGATAATTTTTTAACATAAATTTTCTGTTCAAGAGTTGGTATTTAGATTAAAAACTGAAATACTGAAGTAGGACCTAGGTAAGCTGGAGAGAGACTTCATTATCTTCAGTTTTCTATTTGAAGTTCTTTGAATTAGAACAATCCTCATCAGAGGAGATTGCTACTTTGTTAACAGCTTTGGAGAAACAGGACCACAAGATTGAACTGAGCCCCTTCTTCAAGATAATTACTAACAGTATAGAGAGAGTAAGAAAAAATGGGGAACCCTGGAAAACAACTTGTTTATGCCTTATTGAGAATCTTAAATTTTAAGCCAAATACTTGATGTGTTTAGAATTTCAAACACTATTTGTAAAACACCCCATTATGTTTTATTTACTTGAAGAACAATAAAGATAAAGAATTTTTACTCCAGATCAACAAAAAGACCAACAGGTAAAATGATTAGAATGAAATTTATTAAAGATAAGTGAAATTCAGAGGCATTCAGATATTTTATTATCAACCAGGAACTTCATTTCCTGAAATCAAATGGAGATGTTTTAGGGTTTGTTATTATTAATAAAGACTTTTTTCCCCTTGGAAAACAGTGAATAATAATGGTGTATAAATATTAATGACAGAAGAGAGTTATTCAAAGGTAATCAGTGTACAATATCTAAATAACTCCATGGACATTTCAATGCATTTTTGTAAACTACAAATTTAGAATCAATATCATTAACTTGAGTTTCAAGGCTATTCAGAATATCATGAAGTAAAATAATAAGCATTGCATTAAGGTTACTTTTGTTGCTACTATTGTTAATTAATGTGATTTGTACTCATTTTACCCTGGGGAGTATTTTAGGTGTTTGTTTTTCCATTAAAAATTCATTGTATCAGAATGTGAGTAAATATTTAGTCTTAGTTACAGGTAAAAAGTTTTTAGTTTTCACTTATTTTAAAAACATGAGGAAACAAACTGACTTTGTATTCTATTTCCAGCATAGTACTTAATTTGCTAAAATACATCAAGAATTGCGAGCTTATATTGTGCTTATTTTCAAGCCACATGGCCTGTGTTTCCAAAATATGTCCATTTCCATGCCTTGCTCTATTTCTACCAGTTGAAATATCAAAGGGAAGTTTTGAGAATGGAATTTTTAGTAAGTACATTAGCCGAATAGGACAATCACAACAAGTTGGAAAATCCTATGGCAGAACTACAGAGCCTATGGTCCCGTCTTTATGAATAATGACAGTAATAATAATAATAATAGTAAAAAAAAAACTGGTTCTCAAATTCAACAATTTACACATTAAATCTAAGTACTACTAGCCATAAAACCACACCATCATCCATCTCTTCTCCTCTGGTAGGTCTGTGTTAAATATTTTAAGTCCATTTTCATGTTTACCACTCTCAGACACCCAGTGGAGCAGGGTACTGATATCATCTCCGATCTTCTTCATTACAAGATAAGCTCAGTGAAGGTAATTTGTCTAAGATGAAAGCTGAATAACAGATATTTGAAATCAGCCTGTTATTTCTGAAATCAGGGGTTCTTAACTTCCTGCATGAATTATTTATTTGCATCCACTTTGCTTTTTTGCCCACATTCATCCAGATTATTGTGATTGTAAGGAATTTGCTCTTTAATCAGATTTCTATCTGTGCCATTCTTCAAATCCTAAATGTTAGATACTCAAAACCAAAAACAAAACATACAAAACAATAGAATGTCTTACTTCTAAAAATGATGCTGTCATTATAAGGTAGTTCTGTCCCATACAAGGTTAAAATGCTAATAACATATTCACTTTCACTCTGTGGAGGGGAAAGAAAGAATTCTTCAGTGGTGTTAGCTTTCTTTTGTAAAATTTATTCTTTTTAGTTACTCACAAAAGTAGAGAATATTTTGGCAATAACATGGAGTTTATCTTATTCTAATTCGGAACCTAGTTTTATGGTTGTACATGATGTGGAGAGTCACTGTGATGTATTCATACATGTAACATAGGAAAATTATGTCAGATTCATTCCACTGTCTTTGCTGTTCCTAATCCCCTCCCTTCCCTTCATTCCTCTTTAATCTACTAAACTTCTATACACTTTCAATTTTTCGCATGTAGCATTTATATTTTTACATCATGCAAAGTTATACATTCTTTGCACACAGGTCAGCTAATATTTTCTTATGTTTAAATGATGCTCAAACTTCTAGTTGCAGGCAGAATCTACAAAGGCAACATTAAATGAACCACCCTTATCAATGGGAGTTTTGAATATAGTGGGAGGTCTCTTGGAACAAAGCTGAGAATGACTAAATATGGGAAAAATCAGCAAATGTTGCACAGATGCTCATAGCTGACTTCATGGTTTCCAACTTATTAAATGGTCTTTTTGCAAACCTATAGATCGTTATTCATGCAGATTTTCTATCAAGGGTGCTTCAATAGAGACAGCCTATTCTGAGTTAATGAGAAAAGTCCTAATTAAGCTAGCCATATGTTCAATTGCATTTATAAATGGAAAAATAGCCCTTTTTTTGCTGCTGATACTACTATTGTTGTCATCTCCTGCTGTTATGGGTGTCACTGAAGCAGTTACTGTTTCAACAGTCTCCTCTGTATTCTAGCATGTTCATTCCAGGCTTGAACTCTGTTTCATGAGGTATTCTTGGCACGCACAGCTGAATGCCTGCAATGCTTGCTTATGAAAATATCTTTCTGAAGATCTATGTCTGTATTGAATGCAACCATGTCTTCAATTTTGCCCTGGGGATATAGATCTAGCAATGCTGCCAAGACATAGTCTTTCTTTTCAAGCATTTAATCTATTCTGGAGCACATGGAGAGCCCAGGAGTTAGGATTACCCTACATAGTCCTTGTTCCTCTTGACATGATATTTAGGCTTCATTTCTGGCCTTTTCTTCTATGCAGGTGCAAAACATTTGTTTGAACCCATATCATTACCAGAAGTCAGGTAAGGTAAATGAGCTAAGAATAAAAACCACACTACCTTGAGCCCAAAGCTGCTTAGAGAAATACATCTCCTTTTTCAACTTCCCAAGCATAAACTTCTGAAAACTGTAAAACTAAAAACCTCTAAATTTTTGATAGTATCAGAATAATGTTTAATACCAGATTATTATTCATTCATTTATTCTAAATTGTTTACAAATATAAGCATATATTGTTCACCTGCTACAACTTCTATATTTTATTTGAAAAAAGGGACTAATAAACATAAAATCTAAAGGATATGCTAGTCATGACAATTCATGGTTTTTGTGTATGTTCTGTGACATGATTACGTATTTTGTGATATTATGTTAAATGTTAACAGCTTTGGATAACTCTGAGTCCTTGAATCAACAGAAGAAAGAAGGCTTCTACAAACAGAATAATGTGATAAGTATAATCTCAGTAATGAAATATTTTGTTTCAGCGAATATTTTTGACTAGTTACAATGGGCCAGGGGCTTTATGCTTTTGCAGAGACTGAGATTAAGCCCAGGGTTTCCCACATGCTAGGCAAGGGCTTTATACCAATATACATCCCAGCCCCAAGTTGCTGTTTAATCTTCCCAATTTTGTTAATGAGAGGAAAATGTTTCAATCACTGAAATATCTACTCAATGTCTCGCTGTAAGTTGGCCAAAGAAATCTAATTGCAAAATGTCTACATTTTATTACCTACTACTCCCAGATAATAGGGTTACATAACTGTACTTTCATCTTAATAAAAATAAAATTTTTCAAATGTATTCTCTTATATGATATGGATAAAGAAATTTTCTTTATGTGATATTGCTAACCAGTTGGTTGATAATCATTCATAAATAATCCTCTGCTTTGAACTCAGTATCCTTCTGCCTCAGCCTCTGGAACCACTGGGATTACAGGCATGCACCATTATGTCTGGCTTCATGTTCATGTTTTTTCAAAAGAGTATTTGAAAGAATAACCAGAACAAGTTACATACATATTAAATACAATTAATTTCTCCCTATCTTTATTTGAAATTCTATTTTTTTTTTACCAATTGCAATGGTGCGTTTAAGCCCAGCAGAACCCTGAAAGCTAAATCAGAAGGATTTCAAGTTCCAAGACAGCCTGGGTCACTTAATGAGACCTTATCGTTCACTGGCAGAGCACCCCTATATTCAACTCCAAGTACTACAAAAAAAAAAAAGAGAGAGACATTAAAATATTTTCTTCATAGATTTGATGTTACCATCTGAGTACCTGAATTGTGATAGACAGTCTTGGGTGTGTTTAGGAAGTAATTCCCCATGCATATTGTCATCAATTTTTCCTTTTTATCAGTAACGGATACTAACAAACACTGATCATGTTAACAATCTGATGTTCCTCCTTTCTTCAAATATATAAGAACCTGTACCTTGACTCTTTATTAATAGGACTTGTTGTTCATTTGACACACCATACCTGATTTGATAGTTTATTCTTCTGATATATTGCTACATTTGAATTCATATAAACAAATACTCCTTAAAATCATTCCCGTGGAATAAGGAAGAAGAAAGTCATATTAGAGTCACTCTATCTCCTTTAAACTGCCATTTGCAATGAATTAATAATAGACATTGATTCCCAGACTTGTGCTTTACAGTTTTCTTTTTCTTTCTTTTTTTTATCTCTTTAAAAAATTTAACATCAAATGAACAGAGTTTAACACACATAATAAATTATGTATGTATATGCATACATAGTTGTGAAATGTTAATTGTAAGGCAGCTTAACAAGCACATTTGTAAGGTAGTGTTTTAAAAACTGTTTCCCATTGGTTCCCTAGGCAACAGACCTCAACCTCAACATGGAGCTATGGACATAGGAAGATTATTAGGGAGTGTTTTAGGATGCAATACCAGTGAAAAGGTGTGAAGGAAGTGAGATTGAGCTTAGTCAAAAGCTGAAATGAAATACAGCCCCCCAAAATGTGTTAGCTGATTTTGTACTTCCACAGAATGTTAGTTGGTGGGAAGGTCCTTCATCAATGTCTTACTGTGGTGTTGGAGGGCACACCTCTATTTCCTGGCCTTGAATAGTCAATGTGGAATGCTTCTGGCCAGGAACATGGCAAAGGCAAGTTTTTTTTTCTGCTTAAGGCAATTCCTGAAGGCATTTAGCCACCCAGCTTCCAGAGCATTGATCTCTGAATATTAAGTGAGGAATCCAGGTGACATTTGGTCCTTATTACAATTTCTTAAAATTTTCAGTTGTTCCTTCAAATAATACTTAGCAATCTAACACTGTTGACCAAATGCTCACTGAGTTATAAGAATGTGGCTCTGAACAAAACATAAAATTCCCTGAGTTGTGGAGTTTATATTCTAATGAATAAGAGACAATTGCACATATATGATAAAATTTTTTTCTGCCAGCCATCACTATGTTCAACATATAGTTAGACATTTAAACTCAACAGAATACATGCTTTAAGAGCTAAATAATGCACCACCTCTGCTAACCCGCATGGAGCCTAGGCTAAGGTTAGGTGCAGGACTGCACTGCCAGCCAGCAGACCCACGCTGGAGTCAAGCTCCCAACTACCCTTGCCTACTGACAGACCCATGCTACAGCCCAGACCTAGCCCTCCTCCATCTTGGGACATTACAGCAGCCATTGACATTCCCCTCCCCATACAGTAGCCTCCACCTTGGGACAACAGATAAGGACTAGAGGCAGCTGTCTCTAAATAGTAAGCCCATCTTTTCAGCCCCATCTCTGAAAGTGGTTGCATCCACCTTGGGACACCCCCACTGATGTCTTGAGATACCTCAGCTATTGCCAACATCACCTTTAGTTGCATTAGCATCCATCCTGCGATGCTGGTTGGAGACAGGAAGCCCAAAACCAAAGTGAGATATAGGTATTCTGCAGGGATACTACAAGATTATAGGGTAGTAACTGTATACCTCAGAGCCACACTGCAAGAAAGGAGAACACACAGACAACATGAATAGTCAAGAGAAGAAAGTGCTCCCCAAACCCAAGATACTACAATAAAGGAATTCATGGACAGCATATTTGATGAAATGTCAGAAAAGGAGTTCAAAAAATACATAATTAAAATGATCTACAAATTAAAGAATAACATATGTGAGAAAATACAGGCAAAAATGTCTCACTCCAACAAAGAGATAAGAGAGCAAATATAGGCAACTATTTATCACATCAACATTAATCTACATTACAGAGCAGTAGTAACAAAAACAACGTGATATTGGCACCAAAATAGACATGTAGACAAATGGTACAGAATAGTAGACACAGAGATAAACCCACGTAAACAGAGTTATCTCATACTAGACAAAGACACCAAAAATACACTTTAGAGAAAAGATAGCCTCTTCAACAAATGGTACTGGTACAAATGGAAATCCATATACAGCAAAATGAAATAAATCCCTATCTCTCACCATGCACAAAAAATCAACTCAGAGTGGATCAAGGACCTAGGAATTATACCAGAGACCTTATACCTAATAGAAGAAAGAGTAGGCCCAAATCTTTCTCATGTTGGATTAGGTTCTAACTTCCTTAATAAGACTACTAAAGCACAAGAAATAAAATCAACAATCAATAAATGGGACAGATTCAAACTCAAAAACTTCTTCTCAGCAAAAGAAACAATCAATGAGGTGAAGAGAAAGCCTGCATTTTTGAAGAAAAATTTTTGCCACATGCACATCAGATAGAGCACTAATCTCCAGGATATATAAAGAACACAAAAACCTTAACACCAAAAAACAGACAACCCAATCAACAAATGGGCTAAGGAGCTGAACAGACACTTCTCAGAAGAAGATATACAATTGATCAACAAATATATAAAAATTGTTCAACATCTCTAGTAATTAGAGAAATACAAATCAAAACTACTCCAAGATTTCATCTCACACCAGTGAGAATTGCAGTTATCAAGAATACAATGAAAAAATAAGTGTTGGGAGGCTATGGAGGAAAAGGCACACTCATTCATTGTTGTTGGGACTGTAAATTTGTGCAACCACTCTAGAAAGCAATATGGAGATTCCTTAGGAAACTTGGAATAGAACCACCAATTGATCTAGCTATCCCACTCCAGAGTCTATATTCAAAGGACTTAAAATCAGCATACTATAGTAATGCAGGCTCATCAATGTTCATAGTGGAACCAACCTAGATGTCCTTCAATAGATGAATGGATGAAGAAACTGTGGTATATATACATAATGGAATATTACTTATTATTAAAGATAATAAAATTATGGCATTTGCAGATAAATGAACAGAGTTGCAGAATATCATGCTAAGTAAGGTAAGACAATCCCCTAAAAAAACAAAAGTTGGAGGAACTTTGGGCAAAGAGAAGGGCAAGGAGGGGAGGGGAGTATGGCTGCAGGAAAGATGGTAGAATGTGAAGCACATTATAACCCTAGGTACATGTATGACTGCACATGTGGTGCGACGCTACATCATGTACAACCAGAGAAATGAAAAGTTGTGCTGCAATTGTGTTCAATGAATCAAAATGCATTCTGCTTTCTTATATATCTAATTAAAATAAATTTTAAAAAGAACTAATATTACTTTCATTTTACAGACGAGTTAACCAAGGTTGACATAACAAAACTAATATACCTACAGAACACTGTACAGAATAACATTTGATGAGTTAAGATTCAAGATTGGACCTACAAATTTCTAGCTCCAGATACAAAGACCATATTTTCTAGAATACATAAAGTTTCCTTATTAATGTGGTTGTGTGCTTTTTCTAGTTTTAATTTTTCTTTTCTTTTTTTCTTGATTTAAATTGCTAAACACAATATTTTATTGGCATTATATGTTATGGAACCTATTAATTTAACATTTTTACTTTCTACATTATCATATGCATATATGCATATGCAAGTATGTCTATGTATATGGTCATGAATAAGTGACTCTCAGATCTTCTTCTGAGGACAGCATAATTGGCAGCAATACTTAGATTTGAATCTTATGTCTGGAGACTCCCCCTGCCAATTATTGAGTAGAATAGAAGCTAGTGCTAGTTCATTTCTGCAGGATAAAGGACTTTAAAACTCAGTAACTCCTATTGTTAGCATATAAATAAGGTGGGAAATAACACTCAGAGAGTGTAGTGTGTACAGTGAAAGTCATAGGATTAGAGGTAATATGATTGCTCCAATGAGTCCATATAAATTTATAAAATATATGTTAGCTCAAAAGTGATGTTGTAGCCAAAAATTTCCATGAAAGTTTAACCTTTTCATGGTTAAACTATTTAAAGAAAATCTATGTGATAGTTCTTCCAGGTAATATTAATTCATATATCCATTATTATATAACTTGTCAAAATATTTTCATGTAAAGTTTATATTTGAACCAAATTCATTATAATTTTCTACCAATTAGTCTGTTGATTTCTATTTTCTGTGACTCAGTTTCAACACTGATATATCTTAGTATTCCATTTTGTGTGAATGAAAAGTATCTGAGTGATAATGATATGTATTCTATTTCAGCAAACAACACAGTTTTTCTGGAGGATTTATCAACTAAATTAGAAGAATAGTGTATGCTGGGTCTAAAGACCACTCACTCCTTAAAAAGGAAATAGTCTTGAACTTTATTCCATAAATTTAAATCATAATCATTTAAGAGTACAAAATAATTATACAAGATTTTAACAATTTAAGAAGCACCCTAGTTCCATATTTCATATCTACAAGGGATTGCTATTTGAACATGATAAAAGAGGGGGAAATATCAGTGATTGATATAAACTGTATTTTCCTAAATGTGTTTTTAAAAGAATGAACCATCTATCATGCTGAATAATCTGATTTATTTTATTATTTTATTATGGACATATATCTCCTGGGATTGTATTTAATTCCATTTCTTTTCAAAAGCACACATTAGAGATAATTTAAGACATGTAAAACTGAATTCCACCAGTTCATTCAATGCACTCTGGATTTCTTTCCTTCTCAAAATATTTTTTATTTTTTTGGAAATGTTGAAATAATTTCTTTATAGATATTTTTGCCAGATGATTTATTAATTCTGTATAAACTGCATTAGTAACATAAAGAACAATTTATGTTGCAGATTTTAATAAGTACAAATGATATATAAAATGACCTATTAAAATACTCCAGCTAGGTGACCACCGGCAGAAAAGGCCCAGTGGCCCACGGCTGAACAGAACTTCCAATCACTCCTGCAAGGTAGGCGGGCCTGCGACCCACCAGCAGAAGAGGAGCAGCGGCCTGCTGACAGGCAGAGCCGCCCCCTCCCCCTGCGCTGGCAAGGTAGAGGGAACTGTGACCATCCACAGAGCAGGCCCAGCGGCCTGCTGAG
>NW_026000108.1:26764248-26766248 GCF_001458135.2 Marmota marmota marmota | reverse complement strand
TTTTTTTCAGTATATAGTAATTTTGAAATTATAGTAGAAAATCCCAATACAAGTTTCTGGGTTTTGAAATGATAATTCTACTTTAAAAACTTAGCTAATTATAAGAATTATGACGGCAATTATGGATTGACATGAGAACTGTTCTGTTTGTTAACCTTACTAAAGTCACTGTTAATTTATAAATGATAACAATAAATATGATCAACAACAATTTGTTCCTTTGAGATAATCATCAGTAATATGCTAATATACATATTTAATTTATATGGGCTTTATGTTCAGTCACCTGTTGCTAGAAATTGAATTCTTTCCTGAGCATGTTGTTTAACCCTAGCATGCAATTTCTACCACATTTTCAGTCAGCATGATGCAAACAGGATTCAAGGCTTCCGGGCAACTTGAATTTTACAAATGTTCTTCAGCATTGCATAGGACTTCCAATGATTCAAACTTCTGAATTTGTACCTGTTTCTGCAATCATTTTTTAGGAGACTTTCCTTATGCAGCTTTAAAATATCTCATATTTAGGAGAGCCTTTTGTTTCCTTGGAAGCAGTAGAAAAATATCATTTTCTGACTATTTTTTCAGGTTCTCTGGGTCAAAATGTTTCCCCAAATAAAAACTGTAACGGAAATGAATATGACAGTGAAATAAAGGGTACATAAGTTTTAGATATAAGTGAAATCAAGGGGATCCAATGGAATATTCACTGTCTGAGAGCTATTACAAAATCCAGAGATTTTATCATTCATTGGATGCATATCTTCAGTAGTATGTGCCCTTGTTCTCTTTTATAAATAGTATGTAACAGAACTCAGACCAAGATAAAAATAAAATTGGTGTACACATGTATATAAACCATTTGAAGATAATATTTCATATAGGCATAATGAGTGATCATATGAGGAACACTAAATATAAAAATGCAAGAATTCTATGCAGATAAATATATAATATATGCATGATATTTAAATTTTTATCTTTATTTAACATGCAATATTGTTCTTCATATTACTAAATATTCCTCTAATATATCTTGTACTTATTTGCATGGAATTTTATGGTTCCAGTATTTCATATCAACTTTGTACATAACTTGTTGATAAAACATACAATTTTCTTCCAAATTTTCAATATTATAAAGCACAATATAATGTAACTGTGACTATGCTTGGCTTTATCCATATCTCTACATATAATGGAAAATTTATAGATTTTGAGGTATGGATCAACTGATTACCAGATAGTCCACCATCCATATCAAGAAATGAAAGAATCTCCACTTAGGCATTATCCAATTCTCCCATCAAGAGTAAACTTTCTTGATTTTTAACTGTGTGTTGTGGTATCACTTTCCTCACTTTTTACCTTGGTTTAAATAAAATAATAGATTCAGCCATAGAACAGGTAATTTCAGGCTGCAATTCGCCTGCGGCTTGCAGACAGATTGCTAGGGTTCAGTGCCTGGGTGCTTCTTAGAACCTGATCTTATCGGAGCGAACACCGAGCGCGGGGCGGCCGAGTTCCGGCTCCCGGAACCGTCCCGGAACCGCCCTGGCCCAGGGCTGCGGAGCCTGTGGAGGCTGCTTCTTGGACCCTGCTCCTATCAGAGCATACACCAAGCACTAAGCGGCCGAATTCCGGCTCCAGGAACTGAGCCCGCGGGGACTGCTTCTTGGAGCCTACTCTTATAGGAGCTTACACCGAGCACGGAGCGGCCGAGTTCCGGGTCCCGGAACTTCCCTGGCCCAGGGCTAAGAGCCCGCGGAAACTGCTTCTCGGTCCGGGTCCTGCTGAGGGCCGGTCAGGACTCACCTGTTGCTTTGGTTGCTCGGCAAGGGGAACGAAATGCTGCCATTCGCATAGGATACCAACATGGCAGAGATCTGATGTCATCAGAAAGCGGCGGAGGAGAGAACTTCATCAATACCAGCGGCGACATAAACAGTTGGTCTCCTATTAGGGGGGGCTGAGGCACAGACGACCCGGAGGTCTCCTCA
>NW_026000108.1:26748284-26760609 GCF_001458135.2 Marmota marmota marmota | reverse complement strand
TGTAAATCAATGGATGTGTAACTGATGTGATTCTGCAATCTGTGTATGGGGTGAAGGTGGGAGTTCATAACCCACTTGAATCAAAGTGTGGAATATGATATGTCAAGAAATTGGTAATGTTTTGAACAACCCACAATAAAAAATTAAAAATAAAAAAAATATATAAATAAAATAATAAAGTACAATTATTTTATGTTTTATTGTGGTGCTTTATTGTGGGAGTTACCTCCTTGGCTGGATGAGAGGTGCTTAGACACAGCTGTGTCAGAGCTTTCCCCACCTTCTCCAGGTAGGAGAGCTGGTCACTGCCCTGAAGACCCAATCGTCGCCCCTGACCTTGGGCATGCTGCCCCCTTAACCTTCCATTTGGATCGGGATTTTCCCCGGAATTTTTTTGTTCCCCTATTGGGGAAAGCCCTCTGCCTGCTCTCTCTCTCTCTCTCTCTCTCTCTCTCTCTCTCTCTCTCTCTCTCTCTCTCCTCTTCAGTAAACCTCGCTACTGCATTAGGTGGCTGGAGGCTGAAGCTAGGAGAAGCTGTCCTGGAGCTGGTTTTAAAGGTAATTAGAGTCTTGTTTCTTTAATTTAAAACTCCCTAGCGTTTTGCTCACAGTTCAAACCTTCTTTAATGAAGCCAGTGCTGGTCGCTGGGCAGACTTTATAATATTTTTGAGAATTATTCTTATTGTATATAGCCATGGTTCATTAAAGGTCATTGCTTTAAAATGTTCCATTATAATATTTTACCAAAAGTGTTTCCAAATCCATTTTATTAGCCTTTTTGATGATTTCACTTTTAGGTTATTTTGAACAATGCTGCTATGAACACTTTTTACATGTTTTAAGGCCACATATGTACAATAATTTGCTGAGCTAGTACTGAGGAGAGAAATAATAGATATTAGAATTTGCGTACATTCAACTTTGATAGGTAATAACAAACATTTTCACAAAATATTTATACAAATTATATGCCATCAACAGCATATGGAATTATGTTCTACAAACTCAACAGACCAGAGTATTTCTTAGCTTATTACTTACCTTCTGACTATTAAATCAATTTTCATTGTCTTAATGATTACAGATGTTTAGTACTTTTTCCCATATTTATTCACTTCTTGCACTTCTCTTTTGAAACACCCTTGTCTTTTGCTTATTTTAGTAGTTCCTCTATGAAAATTAATAATTTTGTTCAACAACATGACTTTTCACAGTTAATAGTGCCATTGATGGACAGAAATTCCCAATATTACTGATTTGCAAGTTTATCTTACTTTTCCTTAATGATTTAGAATCTTTGGTCTAGTCAGGGAAATCTTTGCCTGATTAAGGAAGAGAAGATAGAAATCATATTGTTTCAAAGTTAATATTTACACATATATTTTATGTAACTCATTTGGGAAACCTTTAAATGTCATGAGTTTAGAAATGCCTAGTTTGATGTAATAATGTCACATTTGGCAACAGGATGTGATACCATCAGAGATTATCCAGAACATAATTTCACTTTTGGCTACTTGTTTTAGACCAGTAAAGATCCCCAGGAAAGAAATGCTTATGGATCATGTCTACTTGCTGACTACTCAATAACTGCCTACTCAATAACTGCCTATACATTTTCAGTCTTTTAAAATACTTTTAAATAGGTGTTTTACATTTTATATAACTTAATTTTCCCTGGGAAAACTGACCCAAGTTGTGAATTATTATTAGAAGTAAACATTCCTATTCTAAAATTATTGTTATTACTTTTGAATTGTATATATTTGTAAATTCTTTGATTCATTGTTTTTTTATCAAATATATTTACTAAAGTTTTTTTTTCCCCTTTTCAAATTTTCCTTTTCAAACAAATTTTCTTTGTTTTTCCTTTTTCAAAATGGCCCGTTCTACTTTCAAGACTTAATAGACTCTTGATTTTTGCTGACAAATTAGAGTCAGAAAATCCCAAATGCTTTGTTTATGTTATAATTTTGTTTTAAGTTTCATTTTAATATTAAGTATTCTCATTTGAGATTTTTTTCCCTTGTTTCACAGTATATTAGGCACCCATTCAAATAACATCAATTGTTTAGGTTCTTGGTTATCTTATTCTTGTAGAGAAAATTTATTCATTGCTTAAAATTTATGTGAGTCCTAAGGGGCAATAAGTTTCTCCATTTGTATAACTTAAGGTAAATTTTAAATTATTTTTATTACACAAACAAGAATACAAAATTATCTTTGTGATAGATTGTTATAAATAAAGTTAGAAAAACCTTGAAAAAGAATTGTGTCTGAAGCCAAAGGCTTCATTCTCCCTGTCTCTTGGGACAGGATCTTCTTTTTATACCTAACATCTTTGAATTAGTTAAGAAAAAAATAATGTTTTCCCATAGGCATCATAGATGATTGCTTTTTAAATAATTCATATTCAAACTTCCCCTTTGTAGGCTAAATACACATTAATATCTAATATCATTTAAATGTGCCTGCAAACACATACAAACACAGAGTATATTGCTTTTGAGGACATTCTTTAATTCTGAAATGTTTGATATTGATTTGTTGAAATATATGTACTAGTTCTCGAAAAAGTAGGAAACAATTCTCTACACCAAGGATGAAATGAATTAACATCTCTTTCAATGTACAGAAATAATATTTGAAATTACAAGCAAAAGTTGATGAGAAGTTGAATAAATACGGAAATATACAAAGCACATTAGTAGATATATAATCATACTACAGAATCATTGCTCAGTTTTTGAAAAAAATTAAGATTAATTTTTTCATTTTTCAATCCAAGAAAAAAAAGGCAATGCAAATTTAGATTAAATAATTACCATTGTGTTAGTCATAAGATGAGATGCTTGAGAAAACATAAAATAAACAAAGGCCACCTTTAAATTTTGAATTGGTCTTCACAAAAGAACTAATTGAAGTTTCAGGAATAGAAGAGGTCACCTTGAGGGAAAGATTATGAAGAAAATAGGACAAAATTTATTCATGCAGTTCAAAAGTTTATAATGGTGTGTAGCTACAATATTTCCACCACTGGATTAGTAACTGGATATTAAAGAAATAGTAAGTCATAATCTTTACCCTGAAAAGTGTATGTGTGGAATTAATAGATAAGCAAAAGGAAGTCTAGTAGAGTAGAGGGAGGAGAATAAGAGAGAGGAGGGAGGATGGGATGGAAAGGGGAGGGTCATGAACTGCAATGGAATTCCATGCATGTATGAGTTTGTCAGGATGAACCCAATTATTATGTATGACTCTGAAGCTCTAATTTTAAAAAGTACATATTATATGATATTTACTTAATATAATATGACAGAAACTATTAAATTCATATGTAATAAGTCTAAAAATAAAAATGAAAATCCCTGATTTTTGATCCAAATTTCTCTATCCTTATCCTTGATTTTTCTTCTTTTGTTTATAGCCAAATTTCTAGAAATAGTCATTTACATTTATCAAAAATCTCTTTTTTTATTTCCCACCATAGTGAAGGTCACAGATCATCTCACAGTGTTATATATCATGGTCAATTCTGAGTCTTTCATAATATTAACATATTAACACATAAAAATATCACTTTCTCTTTATTGAAGCTTTTTGTTGGCTCCAAGATATAATCTGCTTCTTATTTTCCTTTTTCATCTTAAGTTTTTAATTATTATCTTTTGCTGAACTATTCTTACCTTTTCAATATTTAACATTTTGAATAGTGCTGAGATAAATTTATCCTTCTATTTTTATAGCCCTAAGAATTTTCTTATATATTTAATTTATTTCATTATTTTAAGTATTATCTATATGCTGATGATGCTAAGATATATGTTTCCCCCAAGTATTCACTTAAATTTTAACTTATGTATTTTGCAGTAAATTCAAATTATCCATCTGGATACCTAATTGGAATGTTTAATTTATCCTACAAACATAGCTTCGAGCACTCCCCATAGTTGTCTCTGAGAGTAATTCCCACTATAATAAATGTTAACACCATTCCTCTACTTGCTTGAACCAAGAACTTGAAATTATTCTTAAGTAATTTCTCTCAAAAATAATTCAAACCATCAAAAATTCCCACTTGCTATACTTTCAAATATACAGAGAAAATTGTTATGTTACTCCATTTAAGCCACTATCATTTTGTCTACAATACTGTTATAGATCCTAACTGGTAAGTTGCCTCTGCCCTGGATCACCTAATGTATATTTTCAGTTATTCTCCAGAAAAAAATTTTCATTATTAAATATATCATGTCATTTCATGTCTTCCTTCAAAGTCCTTACTCTTTTTTAAGAATAATTGATTTTAAAATAAATAAATAAATAAACTACCACAGAATATATTACAATTCTTATTACATGTATACAGCACAATTTTTCATATCTCTAGTTGTATATAAAGTATGTTGACACCAATTCATGTCTTCATACATGTACTTTGGATTATGATTTGTATCACATTCCACCATCCTTGCTAATCCCCCTGCCCCCTCCCTTTCCCTCCCACCCCTCTGCCCTATCCAGAATTGATCAATTAATTCTTCCCATTCTCCCCCTCCCTATCCCACTATGAGTCAGCCTCCTTAAAATCAGAGCAAACATTCAGTATTTGGTTTTTGGGGGATTGGCTAACTTCACTTAGCATTACCTTCTCCAACGTCATCCATTTACCTGCAAACGCTATGATTTTATTCTCTTTTATTGCTGAGTAAAATTTCATTGAGTATGTATGCCACATTTTTTAAATCCATTCATCCACTGAAGGACATGGAGGTTGGCTCCACAGTTTAGCTATTGTGAATTGTGCTGCTATAAACATTGATGTGGCTGTGTCCCTGCAGTATGCTGTTTTTAAATCCTTTGGGTATAGTCCGAGGAGAGGGATAGCTGAGTCCAATGGTGGTTCCATTCCTAGATTTCCAAGGAATCTCCATACTGCTTTGAATATTGGCTGCATCAACTTGCAGTCCCACCAACAATGTATGAGTTTAACTCACAACTTCTAATGTATGCTTTTGGCCATTGCATTATCTATCCGTAAAGATCACATAAGAGTAAGTACAAATTTCTTAAGTGCACACAATTAAGAAGAAGATCAATGAAAATAAACCAGAAACAGATGTGTTAAAGAAATGTAAAAAATGAAAAGTTTTAAAAACTATGTTCCAACAGTTTCTCAACTTTGGAAGCATTTAGGAATGTGTTATATAGATTAGGTAGACCAAGAAGAGGCTATCAAAGTTGACTTTAAGATCACACGTGTGACTGTAAACTTGTTTGTTTTATGTGACACTTTGTAATAAGTTAGTAAAAATAAAAAGTTGGTAGCATAAATGTATTTTAAGATTTAGGGAGGTTTTTTGTTGTTACAATTGCTGTTTTGTTGCTGTTTTTAAAGCCAAGGAAGAACTGTGTGTGACTAAAGCTTGAGTATAAAGACAGTGAAAGAAAAATGAATGTAATCAATCATGACATTGTAGACCTTGTATATATACAATTTTTACTTTTCAACTATACATCAATAAAGTTGGAAGAAATAAAAAGAAGACTGATGATTGAAAGGGTCATCAAATCCACAGTTAAACAGTCCATTTGGTAGTGTAGAGCAGTTCTTCCACAGTGCTCTCCATGAAATAAAATGGGTGTGAAGGAGTCCACAGTGGGTAACTAGTAAAAGACACTGGAATTAGGAACAATGACCACTGGCTGAGAGGAAAACAGTAAAGGTTAGACAAAAGGACCTTCCAATTTGTTACAACTCTATGACTCTGAGTTACAGAAAGAGTATGTTGTTAACCAAGAAGGGCACAATTTGTAAGGGTATGGGCAAGATCCACTCAATCTGATAAAAGTGATTATTAGAATTGTCCTGATAATGGGTTAAAAAAAAGACTTAGTGAGACCAATGTCCAGCAGATGAAATTTATAATTTACTGTCTCTATAATTTCCTCTTATTTTTATTTCTCATACAATAACATTTAATAAATATCACCCTTAAAATTCAATAAACATATACCTAAATAATATTCTTTTTTCAAATATCTAACTTACTTCTTTAATCTATTTTGTTCTAATTATGTTTTTAATATGCACTACTTGCCTCATCTGGTTCAAGTATCTTATTTAAAAAAACATAAAAAGTATAACCTTTGAAAATTAAATGACATTGCCCAGATCAATGTGCATCAAAATAGTTAACTCAGGACTGGATTTTAAGTCATCTGGCAATAATTCTATTATTCACTTAGATGCTGGTATCTCTGTTTAAATTTTTTTTTCTTGGACAGTCTCTAAAAACCACATCAAAGTAATGTATTAACCTCATTAACCACTCTAAGTTTTAACCAGAAATGATATTTTTACACTTTGTTCTGTATTGTTAAAGACCTGCCAGTCAAAAAAATTATCATGAATTTAGTTCATTGAAAAATTGCATATTATTTACTCTTTATATAAAAGATTTTTGTCATTGCAATTTTAAAAGACAGATACCCTATCATTACTCAGTACACACTGCCAACAATAATGGTTACAACCTTTGCTCTTTTTCAACAACTATAATTTTGTACCATGATGTTGCACACTCTCTATTGTTTAATTTAAGACTTTCAATATCAATAGGCTACAGAACATTCCTCTCAGACTGCATACTACTAGCTACATGATCAATCCAGTCTTTACTTGTATTACCTCTATGTGTGTGAATTAAATGTCAATAACACGCAAGTATTGCTAAAGTCTACATTAATGTTATAGTGTGTTTATACTTACAAGTAGATGTCATATTGGCCCAAAAGACAACTACATTATAGCTAACTCTGTGTATTTTGCAAAATGCAGATACATGTGATTATGAAAATGCAATTCAATTTAAAATATTAAAAATCTTAGTGGAATAAATTTAGATGAAATGTACAAATTATAACATAATATTTGAGTAAATGGAATGTGTATTGCACCTGATTATTTTCCCTGAATTGTTTCAATGACATATGTACTTTTCTTTATCGCTATAATCCATTCCTACTTTTCAAAATTTTCATGTTATAGTATCACACATATATTGTTGCTGCATTCTCTGATGTCAGAGATACTTTATTTACTGCAGTAAAATTCTATTGACATTTGTTTGATGACCAAAATAACTATATATAATTCAACAATTGACAACTACTTTAGATATTGATAATAAATTGAATAATAAAATCAATATAATTTAATCATCCAGTCCTATCATGATTTTATAGACAGGTGATCTATTATCTTTGTTAAAAATGTATATAGTTCTCATTAGTATTTTATAATAATTAGTAAGGGCTCTTACAATTAGAAGAGGCTTAATTTCCTATGAGATGAGGAATTGTATCTGCATATTTAAATCTCATTTTTAGTATATTTGTCTGATTTATCATTGAAATAAGCTGTTAAAATGTCTTTCAAATTTGTGTAATGCCCACCAACATAAATCAGATGGTATAGGCTCTCCTTCTGTCTTCTTACCTGAGTCACTAATATCAGTAAGAAATACCTACTCTTTGAATAGTTCCTGATATTTGAAAGATTGCTTTAAGTAACACACAAGTTTTTGTTCAATCTTTCATGATTCCATATAGTAACTCGTTTCTATCAATTTTGCTGACAAGATACATACTTGTGATAAAGAAAGAAAATACAAAATCCATAAACTGCTCTTGTATTCATGACCCAGTAGCACTAGGGTGGTTGGATAGATGCTGTGAGAACAAAAAGAATACCTAGAGATGCTGGCCTAGAGATAAAATTTACTGAAAAATGTTTACAGGGAGGTGCATGGAGACAGGCTAGACAGATAGAATCTCCCTCTCAATGCTTCACTAATATCAGTTCCGTTTCTCATGAAGTTACAGCAGAAAAAATCATCTTCATTCCTCTTTGTCCAGAGGTGACCAGCTGGATGAGTGGCAATTGTTTTCTCCATAGTGCCCTCAATTCTGCACCAGTTGACAAGGGAGAGGAGTTTTATAAGCAAGGTTTCAGAGCAGTGATCACCAATACTTTAGCTTGTTTTGCCCCATCATATGACCAGCAGCCTAAGGAACTTGGCATGTAGCAAGAAAATAGCACTAACTTGTCCTAATTGCCAACATACATGAGATAAATTGACACCTTTCAATATAATATTTATCTGGACATTCTGGCTTAGACTTGTTCTTATTGTTCTCATAACTTCACTAGGTTCTTGGGAACAGAGAGGGGCATTTTAGGGTCACGGTGTTTTATTGTCTTACCTTTCTCCAGGGATGGCATAATTGCCACTATATTAGTTATGAAAATGATAAAAACTATAAATATTATCTCTCTTTTTGTAGGTAAGTTTTCTTTATAATCTATATCAATTTTTATCTTCTACTAATAATCATTACATATTCATTTCATATTACATATCTATGTCATTTATTATTCCTTTTTATATTGCTGATTTACTTGTTTGCTTTACATGAAGTAGTCATGTCTTCAATAGTGGATGACGTTTTAGCTCTCTTCTTTGACATTGTACAAGTAACCATGTTGCTATTAAAAGTACAGTTATAAGAGCACAAACCGAATACAGTCAGAAATCTAATCTCATTCACTCTAGCTCTGTAACCTCAGACAACTTATTTAACATTTCTGTGATTATCTGTAAAAGGGAGGACACAATTTTCCAACATCACAAAGTTATGTTAAGGATTAAAGAAGTCAATGCTTCTAAAACACCTGGCACATGAATCATGAAACACTGTCTCCAAAATTAAACCTTTAATAACTATTTGGTACCATTACAAAATGGTAGCAAATAATATTGTCATTATTATTGTCATTTTATTAGGCAAAAACTGTATTTAAAACACTTTTTAAAAATTCCAGTGCAAGGAATTAATTCTTCTGCAAGCATTCAAGATACCTTTAATGCTAAAATCTAATTAGCCATCAATATCTAGGCAGAGGAGAAATAGGAAGGTCTTGATAGACAATAGTGCTTCTGCTGATAATGAGTCAGCAGAAATGGAAATACTTGAATATATTTCCTTTATTTGGAGTTATGAGATTTTGTTGACACTTTAAATATAATAGTAATATCCTTTAATATGGTAAGCAGATTTATGGAATTATAATTCATACCTTAAAATTCATTCCTTACATTCTTTCCTCATAATTTAGGTATGTGATTTGTACATGGTTTAAAGTAGGATTCCAATTTCATTTTATTCGCATGTGGATATAGAGTTATTACAAAGCCCTTTTATGAGAAAAAAATTATTCCTCATTGCATTCTCAAGTACTGTTTTTTAAAAATCAGTTGTCCATAAATATAATAATTTAATTCTATACTCTCAATGTTTATCTTTATGTCAGTACTGCAGTTTCTTTTATTTTTTAAGAGTTTGTATCATTATTATAAAGTTGAAATCAGAAAGTTAGATTCCTCCAAATTCTTTGTTGTTTTTTCAAGATAAATTTGACTATTCTGAATCCTTTGTATTTCAATATAAGTTTTCAGTTAGGTTTTAAATTCCTTTAAATCATTCAGCTAGGACCTCATAGGGATTATGTTCATCATAATTTTCATTCAGCTGATTATTTCAGCAGCATGCAAGCTTTTCTCCTATATTGACATATATCAGGCTGCCTCTTTTGCATTAAGGTATCATTCTTACTATTGGTAATTCCTTTCCTTATAATAATAAAAATCCCAGAAATATCTTTTAATGGTCTTTGAAAATTACATTTTCTAACAGAAGATATGTAGATTTGAGATTACTTTACTGTTGCTAGAAAGACTTTTAAAATACATTCTTGTATTTTCACTGATTTGAAATATGTCCCCATTGATTTATGAGTACTAATAATGAACTCTGGGAAATGAACAAAAAACAATTCAGTGAATTTTACAATGTCATTTAAGATCTTAATAGCTAGGATAAAGAAGCAAAAGATAAATTATAAAAGAACAGTTAAGAGAAATGGATGTGGAGACTAGGGTTTACCTTAGAGGTAGATTATATGCTTAGCATGCATGACCCTGGGTTTAATCCCCAGTACTGTGGATGGAAATAAAAGCAAAATAGATGTGTATGATTTTTGTTTGGTATTTTGCTAAATAAGAGTAATGAAAAGTAATGAAAAGATACAATTAATATAATTATGACAAAGAATCATTTGAAAGTAAATCTTCAAAACTCAATATATACATAACCAAGTACAAAATGTGTAAATTTAATTGATATAAAAATATATCTGCAGTATACTAAAAGTTTAAACATATTCCTGTATCGAAGAGTGAATCAGAAGCACACATATATAATTTTATTCCAGTATTTTATTATGACTATTGAACAAGAAATGTTTATTAAAAAATGAACATCTAAAAACAGGGTGAAAAGGAAAAAAAGAAATAGAAAATTAGTGGTGGTAAAGAGGATAAATAAGTGATAAATACTTTAGCAGATGAAAAGAATGTGAGTCTCCTTAGCCAGTGCAAAAAAAAAAAAGTAAAGAGTTCTGTACCTTTGAAATGCAGAACTGTCAATGTCTAAAGAATTGGTCATAACATGTATCTTATTTGCAGTGACTAAAATCATAGTACCACTGACTAATTAATAGGAATTTCCAAAAATAATTCATCTCTTAATTGGTGACTCAAAAATAACATATATTATCTAAAGGAACAAAAGAATCATTTTAAAAAGTGAAAATAATTAAATAACATTGCTAAAATAAGTAAAAGCTATAATATGTCATCAAGAATTAAGTAGATAATGCAAAAATAAACAATAACAAAAATCACTATATTTGGAAATGAAATATGATTACATTCATAATAATAAATGCATAGTTAACCTAAATTGCTACTTTTAAAATTCATATTAATAAAAGTCTTGGGGCTCAGATAATTCATGTATGTGGATACAGTTTATGTTAGTTATTATTATTAGAAATATTTGTAAATACCTCCTTGTTAAAGTACATAGCAGCTTAATATAAAGTGTCTAAAATTCTTAATTATTACCACTGAAAGAATTTTTACTCTCTGAATAATGGGAACAGAGATTATTGCTTCTTTTCACAATTGAGCATGAAGTAACAATAGAAATGTGAATGAAATGGTGATGATTATATTTGCAAATCACATAGGAAATAACTATCTATTTTAGGATACTTTTTGTCAAAATAATATTTAGGTTTTATTTAAATGCATTTGATATAATATGCCTCTTAGAAATTCTATTTCTATAACACAGATATTGATGAAGGAATTTGAAAGCTCTACTATAGCATGGAGACTTGAAGTTGTAATATACAAAAAGAAAAACATTGTAAAATTATTTATTTAATGTTTTACATTTCTGTAGAGTTTTATTTCATTATTTATTTATATATTTAATGAGGCATATATGACAGTAGAATGCATTTTGTTTCATTGAACACAATTGCAGTACAACTTTTCATTTCTCTGGTTGTACATGATGTACTGTCGCACCTTACGTGCAGTAATATGTGTACCTAGGGTAATAATGTCCATCTCATTCTACCAACTTTCTTGCACCCATACCCCCTCTCCTCTTCTCCCTCACCTTAGCCCAATCAAAGTCCCTCCATTTTTCTCATGCCCTTTCCCAATATGAATCAGCATCCACTTACAGAGAGAACATTTGGTCTTTGTTTTTTGGGGACTGGCTTACTTCACTTAGCATGATATTCTCCAACTCCATCCATTTACCTGCAAATGCCATAATTTTATTCTTCTTTAAAGCTAAGAAATATCATATTGTGTATATATAGTACATTTTCTTTATCCATTCATCTATTGAAGGGCATCTAGATTAGTTCCACAATTTAAGTATTGTGAATTGAGCTTCTATGAACATTGATGTGGCTGCATTACTATAGTATGCTGACTTTAAGTCCTTTGGGTATAGACCCAGGAGTGGGATAGCTAGATATATGGTGGTTCCATTCCAAGTTTTCTGAGGAATCTCCATACTACTTTCCAGAGTCATTGCACTAATTTGCAATCCCACCAGCAATGAATGAGTGTGTCTTTTCCTCCACATCCTCTCCAACACTAATTCTTCTTTGTATTCTTGATAACTGCCATTCTGACTGGTGTGAGATGAAATCTTGGAGTAGTTTTGATTTGCATTTCTCTAATTTCTAAAGATGTTGAACATTTTTTTCATATATTTGTTGATTGATTGTATACCTTCTTCTGAGAAGTGTCTGTTTAGCTTTTTAGTCCATTTATTGATTTTGTTGTTTGATTTTTTTTTTTTTTTTTTTTTTTTTTTTTTTTTTTTTTTTTT
>NW_026000108.1:26741823-26748278 GCF_001458135.2 Marmota marmota marmota | reverse complement strand
TTTTTTTTTTTTTTTTTTTTTTTTTTTTTTTTTTTTGGTGTTAAGTTTCTTGAGTTCTTTATATATCCTGGAGATAAGCACTCTATCTGATGTGCATGAGGCAAAAATTTACTCCCAAAATGTAGGCTTTCTCTACGCCTCATTGATTGTTTCTTTTGCTGAGAAGAAGCTTTTGAGTTTGAATCCATCCCTTCTATTAATTCATGAATTTATTCCATGCCCTTTAGTAATCTTGTTAAGGAAGCTAGGGCCTAATCCTACCTGATGAAGATTTTGGTGTACTTTTTCCTCTATTAGGTGCAGGGTCTTTGTCTAGTTCCTTTGGTCCTTGATCTACCTTGATTTGATTTTTGTGCATGCTGAGAGATAGGGGTTTAGTTTCATTTTGTTGTGTATGGATTTCCGGTTCTCCCAGCACCATTTTTTGAAGAGGCTGTCTTTTCTCCAATGTGTGTTTTAGGCATGTCTAGTATGAGATAACTCTATTTATGTGGGTTTGTCTCTGTGTCTACTATTCTGTACCATTGATCTATATGTCTATTTTGGTGCCAATATCATGCTGTTTTTGTTACTATTGCTCTGTAGTATAGCTCAAGTTCTGGTATTGTTATGCCTCCTACTTTACTCTTCTTGCTAAGGATTGCTTTGGCTATTCTTGGTTTTATTTTTCCACATGAATTTCATGATTGCTTTTTAAATATGTATAAGGAATGATGTTGCAATTTTAGTTGGGATCACATTGAATCCGTATTGAGCTTTGGGTAGTATGGCCATTTTGACAATATTATTCTGCTATCCAAGAGCATGGAAGATCTTTTTCATCTTCTAAGGTTTTCTTCAATTTCTTTCTTTTGTGTTCTCTAGTTTTCATTGTATTGGTCTTTCATCTCTTTTATTAAGTCGATTCCCAAGTATTTCATTTCATTTCTTTTTCTCTTTCTTTCTTTCTTTCTTTTTTTTTTTTTGAGGCTATTGTGAATGGGGTAGTTTTATTAATTTCTCTTTCAGTGGATTCATCCCTGATATATAGAAATGCATTTGGTTTATGGACATTATTTTATATTCTGCTACTTTGCCAAATTCATTTATAAATTCTAGAAGTTTTCTGGTGGAGTGTTTTTGATTCTGTAAGTATAGAATCCTGTCATCAGCAAATAATGATAGTTTGACTGCTTTTTTTCCTATCTGTATCCCTTTAATTTCTTTCATTTGTCTAATTGCTCTGGCTAGAGTTTCAAGGACTATGTTGACTAGAAGTGGTGAAAGATGGGGAATCCCTGTCTTTTTTCCAGTTTTTAGAGGGAATGTTCAATTTTTCTTCATTTAAAATGATATTGGCCTTGTGTTTATCATAGATAGCTTCTCCAATGCCGAGGAATGTTAATACACTCCCTAGTTTTTCTACTGTTTGAACATGAAATGGTACTGTAGTTTATTAAATGCTTTCTCTGCATCAATTGATATAAATATATGATTTTTGTCTTTAAGTCTATTGATGTGATGGATTATATATATTGATTTCCTTACATTTAAACATTGTTAAATCCCTGGAATGAACCCCATTTGATCATAGTGCACTATTATTAAAATATGTTGTTTTATGTGATTTGCCCATATTTTATTGAGAATTTTTGCATCAATGATCATCACGGTTATTGGTCTGATTTTTTTTTTCTTCATGTGTCTTTGTCTGGTTTTGGTATCAGAATGATACCAGCTTCACCAAATGAGTTTGGATGGGTTCCTTTTTTTTCTATTTCATGGAATAATTTGAGGAATACTGATATTAATTCTTATTTATAGGTCTTGTAAAACCCATCTGTGAATCCATCTGGTCCCAGAGTTTTCTTGGTTAGTAGGTATTTGATGGTGTTTTCTCTTTCCTTCCTTGAAATTGATCTGTTTAAATTGTTTATGTCCTCTTGACTCAGTTTGGGTTGTTTATATGCTTCTAGAAACTTGTCAGGTCTTCAAGGTTTTCTATTTTATGGGAGTATGAATTTTCAAAATAGTTTGTAATTGTCTTCCGTATTTGAATAGTGTCTGTGGTGATATTTCCTTTTTCATCACAAATTTTAGAAATTTGAGTTTTCTTTCTCCTTCTTTACAATAGGTTGGGTAAGGATTTTTCAATTTCATTTATTTTCCCAAAAACTAGCTTTTTTGTTTTGTCAATTTTTTAATTGTTTCTTTCGTTTAAATTTCATTGATTTCTGCCATGATTTTAATTATTTCCTGCCTTTTACAATTTTAATGTTGGCTTGTTCCTCTTTTCCTTGGGCTTTGAGATGGAATGCCAGTCATTTATTTTTTTTTACTTTTTCTTCTTTCAATGAATGAGCATAGTGCAATGAACTTTCCATTTAACACTGTCTTCATAATGTCATGTAGATTTTGATAAGTTCTATTGGAGTTTTCATTTTCCTCTGAGAATTTTTTTTTATCTCCACCAAGATGTATTCTGTTATCCATGTGTCATTCGATAGTGTATTGTTTAGTCTCCAGATGTTGGAGTAGCTTTATTTTTTATTTTATCATTGACTTCTAATTTCATTTCATTATGATCAGACAGAATGTAGGGTAGTATCTCTATTTTTTTTTTTTGTATTTGCTAAGACTTTCTTTGTGGCATAATATATGGTCTAATTTGAAGAAGGAGCCATGTGCTGCTGAGAAGAAAGTATATTCACTCATTGATGGTCACAATATTCTGTATATGTCTATTAAGTATAACTTATTGATTGTATTATTAAGTTCTATAGTGTCTTTGTTTAGTTTTTGTTTGGAAGATCTATCCAGTGGTAAGAGAGGTGTACTATTGTCACCCAGTATTATTGTGTTGTGATCTATTGGGTTCTGGTAGTTTAGAAAGATTTGTTTGGTATACGTAGATGCTTCATTCTTTGGGTCATAGGTATTTATGATTGTTATGTCTTGTTGATGTATGAATCCCTTAAGCAGTATGAAATGTCCATCCCCATCCCTTTTCACTAGCTTTGGTTTAAAGTCCATTTTATCTGATATAGGATGGAACCCTTGCTTGTTTACATGGTTCCTGTGAATGGTACATTTTTTACCACCCTTTCACCTTCAGTCTGTGCATGTCTTTTCCTGTGAGATGAGTCTTTTGAAGGCAGCCTATTGTTGGGTCTTTTTTTTTTTTTAAATCCAATCTGTCAGTCTATGTCTTTTAATTGATGAATTTAGGCCATTCACATTCAGGGTTATTATTGAAATATGATTTGTATTCTCAGATATTTTGATTTATTTTTGGTTTTTAACTTGATTTGGTTTATCCTTTGATTGGCCTTCTCTTTAATGTAGCTCTATCCTTTGATGATTTTCATTGTTTTTTTTTTTTTTCATTTCCTCCTCATGAGATATTTTGCTGAGAATGCTTTATAGTTTAGGCTTTCTCATTGTAATTTTTTAAAATTTTTGTGTATCGTGAAAGGTTTCTATTTCATCATCAAAACTGAAGCTTCATTTTGCTGGATATAAGGTTCTTGCTTGACATTTATTTTTCTTTCAGAGCTTGGTATTATGTTGTTCCAGGATCTCCTGACTTTGAGTGTCTGGGTTGAAAGATCTGCTAGAATATGAATTAGTCTCCCTCTCTCTATATGTTATCTGATTTCTCTATTTGTGGCCTTTAACATTCTATCCTTATTCTGTATGTATAATAATCATTATAATGTGCTTTGGCATAGATCTCTTCTAATTTTGTACATTTGATTTTCTGTAAACTTCCTATATTCATTTCCAATCCATACCTCATGCTTGGGAAATTTTCTGATATTATTTTATAGAAGATATTATGCATTCCTTTGATTTAAATCTCTGTGCCATCCTCTCTCCCAATAAATATTAAGTTTGGTCTTTTGATGTCATTCCATAATTCTTGGATATTCTGTTCAAGATTTTTTTACCATCTTCTCTGTTCAGTCAACTTTTATCTTCAAGATTGTATATTTTGTCTTCATTATCTGATGTTCTGTCTTCCAAGTGATCTAGTCTGTTTGAGATGCTTTTGATGGACTATTTTTAATTTCATTTATTTTTTCCTTCATTTCAAGGATTCCTGATCTTTTTTTTCTTTCTTTTTTTTTTTTAGAATGCCTATCTCTTTTTGAACTAATCTTTGATAACTGTATTTACTCTCTTATCTCTTTGTTGGAGTGATGAATTTTTGCCTCACTTAGGTCATTCTTTAATTCGTGGATCATTTTAATTATGTACATTCTGAACTTCTTTTCTGACATTCCATCAACTGTGCTGTGCATGAATTCTCTTATTGTAGTATCTTGATTGCTTAGGGTAATTTCCTTCCTTTTTTTTATGTTGTCTATGTGGCCTCATTTCATGCAGTGCTCATCTGATGTATTACAGTTTCTACCCTATAATCTTGTAGTGTCCTTGCTGATTACCTGGACTTTACCTTGGTGTTGGGCATCCCAGCTGGTGTCCCAAGATAAATGCTACTGTGACAAAAAGTGGTGGTGTCCCAAGATGGAAGCAACTCAAGATAGCAGTGATGGTGTCCCAAGATGGATGCAACCACCTACAGAAAGAGGGGCTGCCTGTTCAGAGATGCAGCTGCCTTCAGTCCCTATCTGTTTTCCCAAGGTGGAGGCTACTACATGGGATGGGCTATGGTAATGGCTGCAGTGTCCCAAGATGGAGAGGGTCTCTGGCATGGGTCTGCTGGTCTGCGGATTGGTCCTGGGCTGTGGCCTTGGATCCTGCATGGGTCTATATGTCTGCAGGGAGGTCCTGGGCCAAGGCATGGACCTTGGTTTGGGCCTTGGTTCCTGTGCAGGTCAGTGGGGCAGTCCTAGGCCTGAGCGTGGACTCCAACATGGGTCTGTAGGTTGGCAGGGGGGTTCTGGGCCAGGCCTAAGATCCCAAGCAGTTCATACCATCTATTTTGAAGGGTGTACCTTGTTAGCTAAATATCACATCTAAAATTATTTCAGTAATATTTAAAAATTATATTTATATATTGTATAATATACTTATGTAACATTTTTTGTTATTTGTAAAGGCAAAATATAAAATATTTCAATGGAAATTAAATTACTTTGATAAAGCATTACAATTAAAGCATTGGAATATAAATGTTAATCACACATATTTGTATTTCTGTTTGACTCTTTTACACAAACATATTAATTTTTGGTTGAAAATCATAGTATTAAAATAATTTTTCATCCTATTTACTTAGTCATTTTCTGTATTATTTTATATTTATTTCATCTGCAGTTGAAATATGGATAGAAGATATAGTATTTTTAGGTAATTTAAAATCAGCAATTACATATTCTCAAATAATTTATATTTTGAATTTTGAATTTTACATTAAAGCATCATTTGAATCATTGTTTTTAGAACAATAATACAAATATAAAATAACTTCATCAGTGTTGGGCATGATGATGTACACCTATGATCCTAGCTACTCAGGAGTCTGAGGCAGAGGGAGTGGTAGTTCCATGTCATCAAGAACAAGCAGCAAGACAGCATCTCTAAATAAAACAACAACAACAAAAACAAAACGGGTTGGTCAATATGTTTGTGGTTAGGAAGCATGTGGTTCTTATTAAATTCTTCTATCCTTCTCAGGTGAAGTTATTATTTAATAAACAGCACTTTAATTTAAAAATGCCAAAGAAATATGTCAGATTTTCAGAGTTGAGAAAAAAAAAGGTTTTAAGCTGAGCTTCAGAGATATAAAATTAATATAATTTAAAACATTATTTTTAACTTAGTTTTTTTTTTTTCTTATCACTAGCTCATAATTATGTCTGTGCTTAGACTGGTATAAAATATAAGTCATTTTCCAAGGAAAATTAGATTTGTAAACCATAGTTGTGGTTCTAATTCTGATATGCCAAGGGGATGAAACAGTTTTTATGAGAACAATAAAATCAATTTGAGCACATTTTTTAGTCACATTAATTGTTTATATCATATTTTGTCATATGGTGTGATTTTAATAATGATGTTCTTTGATAATGAATGTCTCATTATCAAAGAACATCATTATTAAAATCACACCATATGACAAAATATGATATAAACAATTAATGTGACTAAAAAATGTGCTCAAATTGATTTTATTGTTCTCATAAAAACTGTTTCATCCCCTTGGCATATCAGAATTAGAACCACAACTATGGTTTACAAATCTAATTTTCCTTGGAAAATGACTTATATTTTATACCAGTCTAAGCACAGACATAATTATGAGCTAGTGATAAGAAAAAAAAAAAACTAAGTTAAAAATAATGTTTTAAATTATATTAATTTTATATCTCTGAAGCTCAGCTTAAAACCTTTTTTTTTCTCAACTCTGAAAATCTGACATATTTCTTTGGCATTTTTAAATTAAAGTGCTGTTTATTAAATAATAACTTCACCTGAGAAGGATAGAAGAATTTAATAAGAACCACATG
>NW_026000108.1:26677900-26740503 GCF_001458135.2 Marmota marmota marmota | reverse complement strand
TATATATATATATATATATATATATATATATATATATATATATATATATATAATCACCTGGAGGATATTGTTTCAGTTTTAGTTAATGATTCCAGAAAACCCATTTCAGGAAAGGCAACATATTCCTTCATAGTGGACATTTATAGTAGTAATGAAGAATAGCTTATACCACCCACAAAACGGCCCCATGTTGCTCACAAGGCAGTGAGTTAAAAAAGGTGGAAGCCTTGAGGGCACTGTTGTAGACATCAATCTTCAAGTATGTTCTGCTTGTAATAAATATTGACTACAGCATAGATTGATCTTTCCACACATGATTTTTGGAACTCTAGTTCCTTTGGTTTTTATGTCATGTTTTAATTTAAGAAAGATATTCATTGAAGAACATTAATTATTATTATTTTTTTCAAATCACTAGAGTGCCCACTCCTCCTTCACAGTTGCAGAGTGTCTCAGCCATTGCCCACACCATCATTTGGCCTAATCGCTCATTTTGTGCTTTGGCTTCACCTGTACTCACCTCACCAGGCTCTTTAGTTAGCCCCTGGAAATTTTATGTAATAAGTATCTATTTCATTCAGTGAGTATGAAACCAGATGCTAGCATTGGTTAATGAATTTATAAGCCCTTTCATTCCAAGAATTCTTACTTAATGATTAATGTTTGTACCAGACAGCCAAACTTAAAATTTATGTTAGTAATTGAAAGTATTTGTTGTGTTCAATGGTGAAAAATTTGGAAGAGAAAAAAAAATAGGAGATAGGAACCATAAGTAAGTACTGTGTTAGGGTTAGGTTTCCTTCCATTAACTAAAATAAGCGAAACAAAATTATTAGGAAATTTAATAAGTTCATAAGAGAATAACTGAGAATAAGTTAACTTCTACACTATAATGAAAATAGTAAGGAGAATCCTATCAGTATGAATATATTCTGCTATAACTCTACAGCAAATGAGAGGGACATCAGTTTTCAGTATGTCCTCACTAAGTAATTAACCACAGACCTAGTCATAGTTTAGCAATCTGGATTCTTGTTTTTGTGTTCCAACTGGTGCTTATTACATGCATCCTCATCTGTCTTGAAATATGTCTCATTTTGCTTTAGGGTTCTTAGTAATTTAATTTTAAACTTAAATCTTATAAACATCTTAGCCAAGACATTCAGACTTGTTGAAACATTTAATGAGCTATGTAACAATCTTATTTTTAAATTCAATCATAATTTGTTAAACATATCAGAATCAACACCATTAATACTCGCACATTTATGACAAAAAATTTACATGCCAATTGAAAAATATGTGAAGGGGTATAATTATATATATGAATATACATATACACATATATTTAAAACATATGTGCATATGCACATATTCAAAATGCTTGAGAGAATAATACAGCAACTAGATACATTTGTGACAAAAATTGTGGATGTCAACTTAAAATTATATGAGGGGAAATATAAATATATATAAATATATATATACATATATCCATATTTTTACATACATATATACACATATTTATATATTTAATGCATATTCATTCATAAGTATATATTTAAAATTCTTAAAGAATAATATAGCACAAAATTTAAAAAAACAGTAATTTAAAGATTATTACTTAGAATCTCATATTATTCTCTTATCAATGCTTATCATGAGTTGTTTTGTTTTATTTTTGTGATGCTGGGGATCCACAGCCTCCTGCGCATTAGGCAAGAGTATACCAATGAAGTTACATCCCTACCCCTTCTCATGAAGTTATTGACAGAGGAGTGAGCCAAAGCAGTACAAAATCAAACCAAGATATGTCTATGCAGTACTGAACTGGATCAGTTTTCTTTGTTTTCCCAATGTAATGATATTATAAAAATAAGAACTAACAATCTAAATTTGTGGAGATTTTTCTTTATAAAAACTATAAAATAATCATATAATAAAGATCTTTGCCTAAAAAGTATCTCTAGAAATCAGTCACCTTCATTTGATTTTGATGTTTCATAAAATGTAATATGTATGTCATGTTTAGAAAACTAAAGAAAAAAAGTCACTTCTACTCAACTATTTAGTTGTTTTTAACCTAAGTAAATCTAAAGACAAAATTTTCCCTTTTATGTCTAAACATCATAAAACTTAGAAGTAAATGACAGAAGAAATTGAATTTAGTAGTCATAGCTTTTTCTTTTTTTTATTTTTCAGTAAATTCATATAGTTTGTTTTATTAAACTTATAGAATATTGTGTTCACCTTTTATTAGCCTTTCTGTGATTTTTTTTATTGCAAAAGCAATATTATTTAACTTGATATTAAACTAACTAAAATTCAGGATCCACATCTGTGTTCTCAGATATATATTTAGGAAACTCTCATTCAATATTAAAATATACCATGAGAGCTTTTTATCTATAATTGTGTTACATATATACCATATGACTGGCTCAAAAATGGTTTCTGTGATCATGGTAGTTTGTGTGTGTATTCCATTTGTTTTTAGGCATAGTGTGGTTTAAGAGGAATCATGTAGAAATCAAACATGAAATAATAACCATAATATATGTTCATTTTTTTCTCCCAACAGTTTTCAGAGAAGAATTTTATTTTGTATCTGCTTTGTGCATTTTAATTTATATAAATTTTCATTTAAAAAAATCTTGTGCAATAAAAAAATGAAGCTGTTTTACTTTCTTTGCTATAGAATACAAGTTATAATACTTAGTATGCTACAAAAGTGTCTGAGAGGATTAGCTTGTCTAAACTTCTGTTTCTTTACCTCATAGGTAGATCTAGTAATGCCTACTTTGCTTCCTCTAGGGAATTATGGAAGAAAAAAAATTGGTAATTTTAAGAAGATTGAAAAAATAAAAATAATATCCAAAGTGAAATATCCAAAACAGTTACAATGACTAGCCATCTATACTGCATACTTTTCAAATATTGAATTATAGTCAATGATTTCAGGATTCTAATACTTTTGAACATCTTCCTGTTCTTCATTTCTCATCTGTTTATGCTGTTATTTCTTGATTCCAAAGTTAACTGTTAATTTATTTGAGCAGAATATCTTTTGTCACTACACAGTAGTGCCCTTGTGTCCTTTTGTTTTGTTTGTCTACCTATTCAGGATGACCATCTACCATTCCTTAAAGTAGTAAGGGAAAAATAATACAAGGGGGAGAAATGAATGACAGTAGAGGGGGTAGAGAGAGAAGAGGGGAGGGGAGGGGAGGAGAAGGGGGATAGTAGTGGATAGGAAAGGCAGCAGAACACAACAGACACTAGTATGGCAATATGTAAATCAATGGATGTGTAACTGATGTGATTCTGCAATCTGTATATGGGGTAAAAATGGGAGTTCATAAGCCACTTGAATCAAAGTGTGAAATATGATATGTCAAGAACTATGTAATGTTTTGAACAACCAACAATAAAAAATTTTAAAAAAAATAGTAAGACTACACTTTAAATAGTATTTCATTTGTAGCTACACCAATATAGAAATGATTTTTATTAAATGTTCTAAGAGACCATGACACACCTAAATAAGAATAAATGTAAACATTTGGGCATGTGTATCCATTTGAATCATAATTAGAAAAAAAAAACAGGATTAAGTATGTAATTTTTAAAAAACTAGGAAAACAACAAAACAAAACAAAACATTTATTTGAAGTAATATGCTGCTAGAGGACAGCTGTTATATCTTACTCTATTTTTCTCTACAGAAGCCTCTAATATTACCTGTTATAATCCTTCATCAATTTATAATGGACTTAAATGTAAAATCTATACAGTTCTGGTAATGAGTTTAATGACTTATAAATCATAATTATAATCAGTAAGGCAAGTTATTTCTTGCAAAGAGAGATTATTCCTCAATATTCGAATAGATTTCTGAAACTTTGCACTGGACAAGTTAAAAAATCTAATGGTCTATTTTTGCCACCAAAAATGAACAAATAGATAAATAAATAAGAAACCACTGTCTGCTAATTCAAGGTATATAGTGCAACTAGGTAGTAGCCACTGAACTGTTACTCTTGAAAATTCAGAGATATAATTTTAAATGTAGATTTCCATCGTTTTGTGTAGCAGGTCTACATAATCAATACAAAAAAATGGATAAAATTTCTTCTGTCATTGAAAATAACTAAAATAATCATAACCTGTTAAATAAAATAGTTACATTTATACTGACTGGAGTTTTCAATTCAATCTGACGTGATCATTCAAGAGACCTCTTAAGTCTAATGCTGAAAGAGGAAATTGAAATAAGCAATAGTGTCTTGATTCCTAAATCCCTTTCTTAATTTGTTTTTTAGAGTAAAGCATTCACAAATCACTATGTCCAAATACTTTCAATGATAAAAAGTAATTTTCATTACCTGCTGGAGGAATAGTTGAATATAAATCATGATATTTCTATTTCTAAATGAGCAACTTCAAGAGAGAAGTGATGAAGCATTTTTCAGAACCTCTAAGTTAGAAGGGACACCTACCTATACACAACTTTGCTATGTACATATCTGAATACACTACAGTGAATCTCCACATCATGTACATCCAAAAGTCTGGGATCCCAATTGAAATAAGATATTCATATTTGTATAAATATGTTAAAATATATAAATATATTAAAATAAATAAAAATAACAGCTATAAATTTATACTTTCTTAGTATAAAATAAGATTATAAGTCTTCATGTTGGAAGTAGTTAAAAAATAAAAGAACTAAAAGTATTTTTGTACTCTATGACAGAGCACAAGGTTATCATGTTTTTCTAGACAAAAATCAATTAATAAATGAAAATAAAGCCAAAACTCATTTGCTACATGTTCCCCACATAGTGAAATCTCAATATACAATGATTAAAACTGGTCAGACTCAATATGCAATGATTAAAACTAATAAATCATTAGCATGATTAATTGCATTAATTATGAAGTTGCCTTAAATAGTTAGCTCAACAAATAACAGAAACTTCCTTCAACTCCCAAATGAATTATACAGAATTTCAGGAGTTCATCTTGTATGCTAGTAAAGATTCATCTACACTAACGATCTTACTGAGACTAATATGTCCAATGGCAAAAGATATATTCATAGTCTTAAAATAAATTTATTCAAAAAAGCTATAATAAGTAACAAATACAATTAAGATATATTTAATATTTTATTTTGTAACATAGTAACTTTTCACTGTAAAAATACCTGTAGTATTGATTTTAGACTACAATTGCATTTCCAGTAATTATTGTTATTGCCATGGACTTAGAATACCAATAGTAGGTCATTTGTGTGCAATCTATTATGTACTAATTTACTAATTTTCTCTCAGACACTACATAGATTACATTAGAAAGTCAAAAACATTTCCTGGATTTTTGCATAATGGTCTACATTTTTGTATTGTTTAGTGTCTCTAATCTACTCAGGACATCATTTGGCTTTTTCTTTTCTCATATAATAGAAGTCATTGGATAATTCAAATATGTACATGAAAGTACTGGGAGAAAAAACTGAAGGGTCAATAAAATAGTATCACAAATATGGACTTCATTCCATCATTCATTCCAAAAAATATTAATTGATAAATTTTCTTGGTGAGCTACAGCTAGAAGAGCACAGAGGGCAAAGTTAGAGCTTACTGGGAAAATAACAGTCTATGGTGACAGTCATTGTTCAAGTAAATTAATATGATGCTAAATATGATACAGGGTATTCAGGAAAGCCACAACCTACTACCTAGTAGTAAAATGTTTGACTTGAGCAGGGATGAGGGTGGAGACCGGGTAGAAAAATGGCACAATACCTGAGATAAGAAAAGGCAAAGAGTGTCTAAAGAACTGGAAATACTTTGTTATGTCTGGAAGATGTGGTAAAAACTGTTGAGATGAGAGCAGAATTTGGCAGGGATGTTTCATGTAGAACTGTGTGGGACTTTCTACTTTAGGAACCATAGACTACTCTTGACAGGAATCAGGGAGATTGGGTGACAAAGGATGACACAATCAGATTTGTTTTTGCAGATAGTAGTTTAGACAAAAGGTACAGGGACATAGTCCATAGGTATTTCTAGTTATCTAGTGAGAGGCACTTAGTGTGTCACAGGTTTGGGACTAAAAAGAAAATGCTGAACATTGCATATATATGGAAGTATTGGAGAATTAAAATTTAACAATACTTTGCTATGAATTAAAACTAAACTGCTGGTAAATAAGAGCTATCAAGAAGAATTTGATTTCTATTACAAGCAGCTTGTATGAATTTGGTCACCTAGGTAGGAGACTCACAAGAAGAGACAAGGACGGGAAGATGATACTTTTTTTTTTCTCACATTAAATATGTTATGCCTGTAGTCATCTAATGGAATCTCAAATAGCCAGCTAAATGTATAGACTGTGAGGTAGTAAATTATTGACTATTGCTTAATGGTGAACTACAAATTTCTGTTTCCCCCAAAAATCTGTAAACCACATTTGAAAACTGTGAGGCATACCTTTCTAATCAAAGGATTAAACACCTACAATTTTGATTTGTTAAGAAACAGCAAATTCCTGAGATGTTTATTGATTTTTAAGCACATTTTATGGCTGTTGACATTTATTATGGGTTTCCATAATTCATGTTTATTTTAAGGGTAAGTGAGGAGTCTGGTTAAGAACTTGTGTCAATTTTCAGTCCCAGCCTTAGGAAATTACAAAAAGTACCTGGGAAACTGCTTTCCTCACAACACCCTGGGTGCTCAGCCAGTGCCACCAGGCTCTGAAAGGGTTTGGAGCCAAGAATATAGGCTTCTCTGGCCAGTTACGCTTGGATGCATGGCTGTCTTTCTAGCAGAGCTGCCTATTTTCCTTGATCTCTTTATCTGCAGCCTTTAAGAAAGGTTGCCAGGCACCTATACTGAGGTCTTCTCCTGGGGAACCCTGAAGACAGTTTCTCCACTGTAACCCAATACCCTGCACTTTTCCTCTCCTGGCCCTTCTCTCTTGTCCCCTACCTCTACTCTGAGCCAAGGGTCCATAACAACTGCCTGAGCCTTTTGGGGGCTCCCTTAACAGCAAAGCAAACCTCTCGTCTATGCTAAACCATTTGCTCTTCCAACAGTATGAAGAAAAATGGAACACTGCACTTTCTGCACTTTCTCCAGTTTTAGCCCCTTGCTAACACTTTCTCAGCAAGGGATGAAAAAAATTCATCATTCCTTTTATTTGGCTCCTTTCTTACTGCTTTAAGCAGCTGCTCAAATACCTGGCACCTCAGCTCTCTCTAACTCAGACAAAAAGCTTACCTGCAGTATTTTTTCCACAGTTTACATATTATAATCCAATTAAGTTATATGTGAGTTTATACTTAACAATATTTGTATACCTCTGTAGTATAGTAATTATGAAAAAATATATATATATATATATCGTCACCCCAAACTGAATTTTTAAAGCAACTATTGTTTGATTGGAAGATAGCTTCATTTTACAGTGCATATATCATTCTATGTTTAAATGCATATCTTATATGTATATTAAAAGTGCCATTTTAAGGAAAGCCTTTATAGAATATTTTCTTATAAAATTTCTTATTTTTACATAATTTGCCATAAAAATAGGTTCAATTTTTCATTTTTAGGTGGAATGTGCATACTACAGTCCATATATATGTATATACACACACACACACACACATTTAAATTAAGATACATATATATATTTTGGTCAATGGGTTAGTTAAAGTTTGTTTTTTACTTGTACAACTTTAGTCATTTAAAGACATTTATTTTGAAAATTAGAGGGAGTCCTGTTGTTTAAAGCAGATGATTGATCCTGGCCCATCATTTTCCTTGTTGACATTTGGTTTTCCTGCCTAGATTCTTGGGAAATCTAATTTCTGTGCTGCATGGGATTGATTCTATTACAATATAGTGAGTTTCTCTTTTTCAGTATCATTTTTCTTTCATACTTGTTATGATTGCAGTTTTCAGTGATTTTTTTCCCTCTTCTTTGTGTTCTGTTTTGTATTTTCCCAAGGCAGTGAGTCACTCTGGAAGTGTGTAATTTGTTTTGTTCAGCAGAATTCTTGCCATGCATGTACCACGTATTTAGTTTTAACTATCATTTCAAATGTTGCTTTCTCCTGGTAATCATTTTCACCCTTTCCAGTTCACTGGTAATGACTAAGGCTGGGATCTTTGTTCTGTTCACTTCATGGCTATGTTCCAAGTGAGAGTACCTGGCACATACTATGTATTCATAAGCATGTGTTGAGGCAATGAGTTAACATGGGCTTCCTCACTTTCTCAGTTTCCGTATTATGTTGTTAATGGTGGTGATGGCTCACAAAGATGTTCATGATTTTGGTCAAATTCTTTCAGTGTCTCTATTTGTAAATAGTACCACTTTTGTAGTTTTCCAAATCCATCCCAGCACTATATACCTATATTATTAAATAATATGAAAGAAAATTTAACTATGATTTTACTTTTGAAGGAAAAAGTTGAAATTTTAAGAGAAATTAAATAAAATAATTTATTGTGTAGTAGTATCTGATGAAATACCCTGAATAATTATTAACATGGTTCATTATTCTGCTATTTTGCTCTTTATCACCCTCACAATACTATTATAACTGAACAACGTTTTTTTTTTCATCATGCCTCTTAAAAGATGTGATTATGACAACAGAAATAAAAATTTTAGAAATACTACTACTAAAAGAGCAAAATACATACTAATTTTAAAAGAACCAAGTGAAATAAACTTTCTTCTAGAATAAGTAAAACTTAAGGTGTGCATGCACATATGCGTGCAAATAGTATGTACATTTCAGATTATTCTGCAGTTTAAATAAGTGGGGTATGTTTATATCTTTTTAAGAGTTGTCCATTAAAATGACTGGTTTCCGGGAGGGTTGATCAGATATTTGATTTTTAAGAGTTTAAATTTTTTAAGCTTTTTAGTATTAGACATAGTGATAAATATTTTTTCATGAAATTCTGAACTGATGGACTAATGGACACTTGAGTCTTGATAAGAAAGGGAGTCTTCATGGGAAACAACTTTGGAACTATAGCATTCAGTGGAACTATCGCAAGAGGAACTTAAAGCTATGGTAACAAATGATTTCACCAGAAAGTAAAATGAAATCAAAGAAAAAGTGTCAGTACTGGACACTGGAATACCTAAACCATAAGCAATCAGGAAGCTAAGAAAGAATGAGGAAGAATATTGGGAAGGTCTAGTGGGGTATGGTGAAACAACAAGGGTATGGTTTCTCAGAGGCAAGTTTAAAAAAGTGTCCCCAGATAAAAGAGTGATCTACTCTGTCATATATTACTAATGGAGACTTCAAGGACTTAGATTGTCCATTGGAATTAGCAACACAGATGATGTAAATAAACTTGTAAGAGCATTGTCCTTGGGATGGTTGGAAGAAAGCATCAATGAAAGTTCCAGAATAGCAAAGGAAGAGAAAAAATGGCAAGAACTGAATGTAGACTACAATCATACATCCCTTAACAATAGTGACACATTTTGAGAAATGTATCAATAGCTGATTTTGTTGCTGTGTGAACATTCTAGAATGCACATACCCAAATATGACATTCCTGGACAATATAACCTTATGGGATTATATAGGCAGATTATGCAGTCCATTGATGACCAAAATGCCATCACATAGCACATAACTTTACAAAGGAGTTTCATTAAGAGTAAAAGCAGAGAGTTGAAGCATTTGCCAGAATAAAATACTGGTAATATGATTTGTTCTCATTTGGCGAGTATTCATTTGAACCTAATAAGACTCACAAATTAAGTAGATATAGAGTGTTATGCCTACAGAAATGAATTTTTTTTTAAAAAGTGTACAGGAGCTGGAAGTGTTAACACTCTCTAATGTATTTTTATGAACTTATCAAAGCTGTTGACCAAATGGAATTGTATTTAGAGATTTAACTCCATATGTCACAAAAGTGATATTTACTTAAAATTGTGTGACCACAAATGATATTCCTGTGCACTTATTTCTGTGCTTACAAATGATACATAGAGCCATGCAAGTGACATAATTCAGGTGAATGAATTGGTGATTAATGGTACTTTTATAACCCAACCACCCTTCCTTTCCAGGAAAACAATAAGAAGGAAAACAGGAAAAAAAAATGAAGCTGCCCAGAAATTTGCAGAGATTGATAATTCCTTGCAAGTGTTCCTCTGGTTTAACAGAAAGCTGTAGTTTTAAGTGAAAAAGTATAGTTTTAGAAAGAATAACCCATATAGAATTCCATTTAATCAGCAGCCCAATGGAAGGAGATCTGATATGGTGAGAAAAGAGAACTTGAGTTTTAGAGTAATACAATTGTGTCATGATGGCTGACTGAACCAATAATTTTCATGACATTCCAATGTGGTTTGGACCGCTGTGTTAAAGGAAGATTTGAATATTAGCATCAACATACATAATTTAGTAGAGTGAAAAAAGGTCTGAGCCAATATATAAACTGTGGGAAAAAAATCAAAATTTATTTTAATCAATTTGTGAAGCATTTGGATTTGGTGAAATAGTTCAAAGGGAGGAAAGGTGCTATGAAAGGCATTAGTAGTAAGTAACTACTTCTACAAACCATAGAAACATTGAGACAGAGTGAGGAGTTTAAATGGAAATAAGTAGCTCTTACTCAGCATGCTGCATTTTACACAGAATGTAAGGTGTTCATTACAAATGGATGCGCAGAATGTTCAAACCCTGCCTGATTCACCTTAATTAAGAGAACCAAAATAACGGTCAAGATGAAACAAAAGGTGTGTGTGATTACTATGTGTACTGCTTACTGAACAACCTAACAAGGATATTTTGAGGGGATTTGAAAATCTTTTCCTTCACATTTCAATGAAGAAATATCCCAAAGGGAGGACTGTGGAATAAATTTATCTCCTCACCTTTTCTTTTTCCAGGAAGAAATTCTGACTGGCAAGTTTGGGAGAAGGAGGCATGCATAACTTAAAACTGGATTTTAGAAGTAAGTCTTCCCAAAAGAAGCCTGCTTTTCAATCAGTTCTTCACCAGTGCTTACTTTATATCTTCAGTCTCTGTTCCTGTGGCTGTCCTTAAAAATGACCATTTATTTTTGCATGCATGGTTAAGTTTGCCATATTCATTACAGATAAAGTTAATTTACAAAAATAACCTGAGAAATAAAGAAAGAAATGTATTTTAGGATCATTTGTCTAACTTATATAATTTTCTCTCAATCTTTCTAAGGAAGAAAGAGAGATGTTACTTATTAAGAGCTTCTGCTGAAACTTCTACATGCACTTTCACCTTTCTTGATTCATTATCTAGTTCAGAGCAAGCTCTTGTGGGATATCAATAGCTTTGATGGGTCCATGGGGTGTCAAGTACCAGTGAAAGCCTCTGTAGAGTCTATGTTAAAGAAGAAATGCTCACTTCACCAAGGCTCAATCATCTTTTAATTTCAAGTAGTCAGTTCAATTTTAAATCCCTCTCTGCTCTAGCTCAAAAATGCATGAAACAAAACATGCACAGAGAAAAGACATCTGAAAGAAGATGGCACGAATCCCTCTGTGACCTTTGAGATAGCTCAGTTATCTATCTTTTCTTTCTGTATCTGGTATTAATAAATCTTTATTTTCTCATTAATTGCAATTGCCAAAGATACTAGAATTGACTGAGCCCGAGGATGTGTATTTTTAAAAGGGCAGTTTAGGACAATCATTGATTTCAGAGGCCTGTCTAACTTATTTGGGGAGTGTCAAAGGAAGATTTCTTAATGATGATGATATATAAAAAATTAAGACTAACTCACGAAATAAAAATTGGGGAGCTACCTTTTCAAAAAGAAGACAGTGAAGGAGTACAGCAGGCATGATCAAAGAACATAGAGCAATCTGCAATAGCTGGGGTGACAGAAACACAGGGAGTGTTTGAAAGTCTAGACTTGAGAGGTTATGAAGCCAGGATTGTCATGGTGAGGGTGACAGATGTAGTTCCTGGTCAAATTGCAAATGTGTTTGAAAATTTCTCTTTGGGAGGGAGAAAGTTAATAGATAAACCATTATAAATACATTTTGAAGGACAGATATAATTTCTTAAAGTACCAATACACTTTCCTATCTGGTTTTCAGTGTACTATAATTTTAAATAAGCTCTTTGTCTAGATTGATAGCTTATCCTCATCTATAAAATGCTGATCTATGACAGAGACTTCTCATCTTTAAATAATGAATTGTAGTGACCCGTGAATCTAATTTCAAAGGTGCCATAGCATTGCAACACAGTACAGTATTATGATCTAGTTTAAAATATTCAGTACCATTATGCCTTTAAAATGTTCTTAGGAATTAGGTTGATTATACATGAGCATTCACCGAGTGAGTCCAAGAATGTAAATGATTTCTTGGATGGCTGACTCCAGCTTGAATTATTTCAGAAAAGATTGACTAGAGGAGAGTGATGGAAAGTTTAAAATTTGCCAACCTCTCTATAGGCAGCTGTCATTTCAGTTTGTAGTCTTCTGATAATAAATAATGGACATTTGAAATACATTTTGCTGCTTTAACATTTCAAGTTGATTTGGAATATTTCTGGAGCCTCCCCATCACTCTAAATATACCATGAAACCCTCTCTGGGATTCAAGAATTGTCACTTGTCACCTTTATATTTCCAATCAGAAAGGAACTGAGAGAAACATAGTACTTCATCATGGAAATATTTGTATTACATTTTCCTTAGGGAAAAATATTTTATCAATTGAGTAATCCAAACAGCCAGATTCTGCTTCTTAATATACATATGCATGTAGTTTGTACTACCTTATGAGTATCTTTCAAATCAACTCAGATCCTTATTGTTTACAAGGTTGCAGACTTGCATCTCATGAATACAATGACAAATATACAGCCATTCCCATCACCAGTCTTGTTTTTTCATTATTCAGAACTTTGTGTGAATGGAGACAAATTTTTATAGCATACTCTGCATTCCAGTGAATTATGATACATCCTCTGTGTTACATATAGTCTTAATTATAAGATCTTAATATCAGAATGTAAATGCCTCAAAGTTTTCCTCTGAATCAGTACCCTGTATTTCCCATTGTTATTCCTTTGTTCCCAAGAATAAGTGCTCATACTAAAATACTATTGGCACTGGCTGAAAAATAATTATTTTACACCTAACTTCATCAAGAAAATACCACTGATAATTACCCATGTACTTGAATGCATGTTTTTGTTGTTGTTGTTTGTTTGTTTGTTTGTTTTTTCCCCAAAGAAGCACCTTTGGCAAGAATTTACAACTTGTTCAACCCAATTATCTCAATTGAGTATTAATTAAGAGGTATCCTAATTGTTGACTCAAACAGCATCCTCAAATAACTTCCATACCTTGATTTTTAAAGACTTTTTCTGACATGACTATGATTCAGTTAAACTTTCCAGAACTCTACTTGGTAACAAGGGTCATTCCTCATTTGTGGGCCTACCATAACACCTGTGGTCATTATCCTTATCAGTTTCTTCCTATGGCTTCATTCTGGATGCCTGTTCAAAGTTGCTCTTACACACAACTTCCTCCCACTGAACATCTGCAACCAGTGATGACTCAGAGTTTCTCCTGATACCACTTGGTGTTACAGATGTGCCTTTTCAGAACACACAGAAGTGCTTTAGTGGCAGGATGCTTTCAATAAGGGTTTCCACTTTACTATAAGTACATAAGGAGAAAATCTTTTAAATATGGAGAAGTGATAATTTCTCTTACCATATTACATCAATCGATCAGTAAGGAAAGCTCACTGCAGTTTCACTGTTCAGCTGAAGTTAACTTTGGGCTATGGTTAGATAGTTCTTCTCAATTTGTTGGCATACTCTCTTTATACTATCAGGTACAAGATTTAGCTCTGTCAGTGCCCCATTCCTAACAAGTATAAATGACCTCTTGAAATGTCTCCTAGTTCAATATTTTATTCAAAACATGTTAGAAATCAATCTTTTAAAGAAGTATTTTTTAACATCCCCAATTATATCGTCTTTACTAATGTCCTTTGAATATATATCTCAAAATAATTATGTTGATGATTTTTAAGTATTTACTATTTGATAATTAGTATGCATGATTACTACTTGGATGTTTAGAAAAAGAAAACAAGCCAAGTTTATACCTTTCAGCATCTCCTTTGTTATAGTTTGAATATGAGATATCCCCGCCCCCAAATCTCCTGTTTCTGGGACATTATTCATAAGTGATCCAATTGAACTGTGGAAACTGTAAGCTGATCAGTCCATCCTAGTTTGAATGAACTGACTGGGTGGTAACTATGCACAAGTGTGGTGTGGCTGCAGAAGGTGGACATGGGAGGCGAGACCTGCAAGGATTCTTATTCCCTTCAACCACCTCCTCTCTGTCTCTCTGTCTCTCTCTTTCTTGCCTTGCTGACCTTCCCTGCCTGCCATGAGCTAAGCAGCTTTCCTCCATTGGACAATTCCTCCGTGATGTGCTGCTTCACCTTAGGTCCAAATCAATGGCGTTGGTTTTCTGTGGACTGAGAATTCCAAAGCTGTGAACCCCCAAAACCTGTTCCTCCTGTAAGTTATTCATGTCAGGTTTCTAGTCACAGAACTATCAGCTACTACAGCTACTACAGTTGTATTGACTCATTAGGTATTCAGTATTTATCAAGCTATAAAGATATAATGTTTCACCACATTGCTAATAGAAGAACTACGTGGCTTCCGAGGGTTAATATTTGATGAAACATTCAATTATGCTTCCAACCTCAGCTATAATTTACCTAAGCAATGTTGTTAAAATGAGCCATTGTGGTTTCCTTTTATATTTAGAAAAAGGTTAAAATGATTGGTACTATACTTAATCCATCTTTGAAGAACAACTAAATAAAAATATTTCCCGAGAGACTTCTTAATTGTGAAAACATGTTGACCATGTATAACATGACCATGTGTAACCTTCCCTTTGTTGACTTGTTTGAAAATCATTTTTCTTAGAAATGAATAAGCACACAAAATGTACTATACATGATAATTAATTGTTTCATGGTTTCTCCAACAGTAATGAAAACGTGGACAGACTACAAACAAAAAATTTTAGGGTAATATTTGGAGCAAAATAAGTGTTTTGTGTAATAGTTTTAAAACACATAGAGCTATGAGTTTGGCATTTTCTCCCTTGTAAGATTTAAAGAGACTCTTTCTAGTGTCATCTATCAAAATAAATTCAGAAATCAGGAATCTAGACTTAAACCAATCCTCCAGAAGTTCCCTGGTTCATATTTAGTCTTCAGTTTGGGACATTAGTGCAGAGATCATAAGAAAGAGACAGAAGATAGAACATTGGCCTTCAGATGACTGAGGAGGCAAGGAAACAACAAGAATAAAAAGTTACCATAATACAGGAAACAGAATAAAGAATTGGACATTAAAGACAATTTCTGCATAGTATGAAGCTAGAGATTCTATAATGATAGATAATAATAAGTACATATTGAAAATGAGATATGATAAAGGAAAAATAGGTGTATGATGGACAAGACAGAATCTGCATAACTTTACAGCATTTCATGAAAGTCCATATCTGAATTTGAACTTCAAATACACACATGCACACACACACACACACACATACATGCACACAGTCAGTGCTAAATTTGCAGAAAATATCTGAGACTACTATTGTTAATTTTGTATTTGTAAATTAACATAGTAGTAAAAGCAATTTCAATCAAAGTGTGAATTTGAAGAAATGGTTACTAAAATCATAACTTATAAAAGCTTCATAATGCACCAATAAGGAAACTGACATCTTTCTTATATGTGTAAACAGTGTTTTTAAAACAAAAATAGAAGTATCAACTAATATGTATATAGATGTGTGTGTGTGTGTGTGTGTCCTTCCTTGGAGAAAGATAATAATTTAATCTACCTAAAGAAGGAAAACAGTGTGGAGTGAAAATAAAAATTACAGAACCAACATTAAGTCATTTTTATCTCTTTAGAAAGGCAGTCTGACTTGCTGCTTAGAGGAATATTCTTGTAGATACTGCTTGGAGAAAGCTGTTCCCTTAATTGACACCAGATGGCAATATGGAACTTTTCCATTTCTTCAAGAAGCCAAACATAGTAAAGATGAAATACAGTGAAAAAAAACATTATTGAGTAAATTTGTCTCTCATTTGTTTTCTAAGGTCAGCTGGAATCATTGGTTAATACACAACACGGGAATAAGCGAGTCTAACTTGCTTCTCTTTTACAACTCTCTGGAGTACCCTTAAATAAATAAATAGAAATATTTTTTCTAAGAATTCTAAAAAGACTCCAGTTTAATTCATTTTCTGGGAAAATGTTTTATTATATGCATTTCCTACCCATAATATGGTATAGAAATCCATCAACATGGTTATCATCACTAGTAAATTCTTAGTGTTCACTTTCTATTTGGTTCAACTGGCCTTCCTTTAGCTGCTGAGTAATTTTCAGGTTTCACCACTACATTTTACCTACTGCTTCTTTCATATCTAGAAAAGGTATGGAGACAAATTGAGACTTATAGAACATTCTAACTATTATTTCCAGTTCTTCCTCATATTTTTTCAAAAATTTTATATATTTTTTATGCAGTGTGAATGATATTAGTATTCAGTATTTAGTTTTGGATTATATTAGAGAAAGTCCTCCAAGTTATGGTATTTTATGATGAAATGAGTTCATATATAAAGTAAGTTTTTCCTATTATGATTCAATTTTTTATATTAAAGCTGCTTTTTGGTATTGTTTTTTTTTTCAAAAAAATAAAATAACTCTTGGAATAATGGTATAAAACTCTATTGCTATGCCATGCATTTAAACATTAATGCTTAATTAGGAACATTCATTCTGTGTAAAAAGAAATCATATTCAACATTTCCATGTTTCTCTAATTCAACTTTTTTCTTATATTTATATCAAAGTCTATCAACTTCTGGGTTTAAAAAGACACCAAAATGACAATCTTTTAAGACAGAGTTAAGCAGAGTTAATGTATCAAATATCACTTTTTAAATTGATAAACAAAAATACACATATTTAGAGATTTTGATGTTCTGATTTGCATATGCATTTTTGTAACATTCAAATCAGGGTACATATGTCTATTATATGAAATTCTTATCATTAGTTTTTGGTAAAAAACATTAAAATCACTATTCTAGATTTTAAAAACAACACATAGCACCATATCATTGTATATAGTTACTGTGTGTGTATATAGTAGAGTTACTGTGCCATAAAGCAGCAGATATCCTCTTAACTAACTATAATTTAGTTCCTATCAGTCAACCTTTCCCCATCTCTCCCTCTCCTTTCTCTCTCCAGTCTCTGGTAATTGCTTTTCAAAAAGCAATTTTCATATATATATATATATATATATATATATATTTTTTTTTTNTATATATATATATATATATATATATTTTTTTTTTTTTTTTCCTTTTGCACTGAAGATTTAACCCAGGGGTGCTTAACCACTGAGCTGCATCTACAACCCTTTTTGATTTTTATTTTGAGACAGCATTTACTATGTTGCTTAGGGCTTCCACTAAGTTGCTGAAGTTAGCCTTGAACTTATGATTCTCCTGCTTCAGCCTCTGGTGTCACTAGGATTACAGGCATGCACTTCTATGTCTGGCATAATAAAAAAATTGAAAAATCACTTTCCAATGTCCTGTATAGATACATAAATTAGTATTATATACTGATTCGATGTAATAAATTATATGGAGTCATTCTAAGTCATTATTTAAAATTAAATCGGTAAAACAGTAATGCCATTATTGAATCTATAATTATACATTAACCATGTGAATAAAAGATAACAAGTATGTATCCATTCACATTTAATAGAAATTCAAGCAGCACATGAATGGCTATAACTTTTACTTATGTGCCTTAACAAGTAAGAGCTGTAAACATCTGTAAAACATAAAGGAACATGATAAAATGCTTTTTCTTTCATATAAATAGGACTATAAATAGGATTCTGTAATGAAAGCTTTTTAACATAAAGGAAAGAAGGCATATGCTTATATGGATGTTTTGGTGAATTGAATAAAGGTTACATGAGAAATAAGTTAATGGACTGAAGTTTATAGCTGTGTGTATAACTGTCAAATCTTTCTGTAAATTACCTTTCTCTTCTGCGGGCTGGAATGCAAAAATCCAATAAACTGTTAATAAAAATGGAAAGGTCATATGTAAATATCAAAGTTCTCGAAAATGAACCAGAAAAGATGATAGTTTGCAGAAAAATATCATTTCTTATTCTGTTCATTGTAGTCTAAGTGTGATTTGGGTTGCAAAGTGTGTTTCTAAGAAAAAAAAATGGTAAGAAAGTTTCTATTAAAAAGAGATTAGTTTCCCATCTGAAAAGAGAAGTTTGAGTACTAATTGGCTGTTGGTTTCTGCAACTTCAGAAGAATTGCAAACAATTAAACGCTTTGATATTTCCTCTGATTAAGCAAACTCTTAATAGGGCCTCATGGAATTATTCCAGAAACACTGAGAGAGCACAATCTGTGTAGGGTGTGTGCATATGATGGGAGGTTCATTGCTTAGGGCCTGGGAGGCTCATCTTCTAACTTCAGCCAGACACTTCACAATCCAGCATTCTCTGGTCTGTTCTCAAGCTTGCAAAGAATCAGGGACTGAAAGAACTGGAGCAACAGAAACTACTCTTTTCTGCCCCATACCATTTATCCAAAGACAGAACAGTCCTTTTAAAGCCGATTTGAAAGTTGGAGTCTCATAAAGGGAATGCGTTTAGGCCCAGGGAGAAGCTGAGTTTGAACACATGCTGCTTTTGATGAAGGCATGCATGGTGCCTCTTGATCTTCTATCTGTATTTTAAGGCTGTCCTGGTGCCTGAAAAGAATGGTCACAGAAGGGCAAAGTATGGGTTTGGTCCTCTGAATAGGTCCTTGAAAAAATCATTCCCTTTCCCTTTCCTGCCATATTTTATTTTAGCAGAATTTAATATTATTGAATACGATCAATGTAGCAAGGAAGTTTCACCTAGAATATGTTGTAATAAGTACCATCGATTTTCAGAGATATCTTTCAACTCAGGGAATGATTAATCTGTGTGATTTAGGCAGATATACAGTTTTCCTTAAATGTTCTCAATTATTCACCAAAAACAAATGAAGAATGGGTGAAATTATTTAGGCCAATGTTTCATGTTTTCCTGAAATGACCTAAATTATATACCCAAAGCAATAAATGAATGGACAAATTTATTTCACTGGAAACATATTGGGATTAAGATAAAATGTCTTAATAAATTTATAATGTTTATATTCAATGTAAATAAGTATGCTTCTTTCATTAAATAAAAGCTGAGAAACATGCTTAAAACAACTTGGAGAGAAACCAGCAAAGGTCCAAATGTATACACAATTGGAATTTTGAATTTGTAGAAGAGATCCTTCCAGAATACATTATTTACCATATATAAATAACATTGGCTTAAGGTCAGATTTAAACTAAAAGCCCTTTTAATTTAAACCTTTCTGATTCCTTGTGATCACTTTTCAATTAGACAATGAAAAACAATTTAGTGGATACTTAGCTTAATTGGTTTGCTTCTACTTTTTTGACCTCCAGGGCTCCACTTATGTATTCTATGCAATATGCCGGTACAATTATCTACCTCCTTCAAATAAACATTTCGAATGCACATTTCCTATGATTTTTTTGCAAAGCTGTCTGGTTCAATCATTGTTAAGTACTCTTTACTCTTCTTCCTTTTTTTCTTTTTATTTTAGAAGAGTTGGGTTCAAAGCATTGCTACTACATTGTAGTATGAAGAGAGAACTATACCTAGGAAAATAGAAAATAACAACTCTAAGTCAATAAATAGTTCATCTGCATAGTTGCAACAATAGATATCATTGAAATATTAGACATTAGACAAGATGATAGAACAAGAAGTGGTTAATTAATTGGTTAACTGAATATACTAATACAAAATCCAAACTGTTGAATAAATTATTTTGCAGTGATCAGGTAGGTTTTAGTTTATGTCTGAGATTATACATCTTTAGAGGCTCAGGTTATTTCTTCTAAAGTCTATACCATTATTTCCAATATATTACACTAAGTTTTGTTAGGTTCCCAATTTTTTTTTTACAGGACATTTGTATGCAACTCGGTTTATGAACTAAAACAGCAATGACAACAACAATTCAATTTTTTTGGTTCAAAAACAAAATCAGTTTAATATGAATGCTGATCCTACTTATCTAAAAGGTTTCATGATAAGAGAGCTCAGTTGGTGTTACTGAAGGATATTTTATAAGGATCAAATTTTCTCAGTAGTGTAAGGTGCAGGATGATAAATGACATTTCATTATATTGAAAATATAATTTTCAAAAATCTGATATTTGTTAAAGGTTTACCTTTGGGAGGTTGTTTTTACCTCATTAACATTAACCACCTTCATTCATTTGCACATTCAGATACTAAAAAGAAAAAATAGGACAAGCAGTTTCTTTTCCTGAAGTCTTAGGAACTAGATAATTTAGCTCTTTTTTTCTCCTTTATTGATATATAAACCAAGCCAAGTACTTTCCATATAATCAGTTAAAAGACTATTGAATAGAGAAGTGATTTGTTATGATCATATTATGACTTATCCTAGATCATATAACCAATGAACCCTAGAAATTAAGACTTCTGTTCCATAGGATCCCCTACTCATTATTATCCTCTGTTTCTCTTTCCAAATATTTTTAATTTCTTCCAAATGCCTTTGTTTCTGTGGTTGGTCTCCCCAAGGCACACATTATTTGGATCTCATCAACTCAGATTAATTTTTCCCATCTTTTGAATTTGGCATTTGTAAAATATTTAATGTCTCTGTAGTAAAGTATTTGTATGTCAATTTTATTATTTTAAACTTTTAGTAGTTCTTACTTATAGATGTTATTGCTTACTAAATAGTCCTTACTTTCAAATTTTATATGTATACCTGCATAGCACACTTATGATTTCTTTACTTGAGTACACTGACTTTTGTTTATGTTTTGAGGCATGTAAGAACATACTATGTTATTGTTGAGATTGTCCATGTTCTAGAATTAAGCTAGACCTGTGTTGGAAGCTGATGATACCCCTGTACAAAGAGTCCATCTGGGGAAATTACTTTCCCAGGCCTATAGAATGGGCTACTTTATTGCCTGCCTCAAATGGTGTTAGGAAATTTAAAAGTTCATAACTATTGTGCTGTAGGTGTAGCTCTTTAGTAGACCCTTTGCAGCATGTGAGGATGAGCATTTGATCTTTGGCAGGACAATAATGTGTGTGTGTGTGTTCATGTGTGTGTGTGTACACACACACACACACTTATTAGTAACTAATTTACCCATTCATCAAGAGTAATATTTCAGGTTTCATTTCCACTGGAGCCTGAAATATTACTCTTGTTAAATGGGTAAATTAGTTACCAATAAGTAAACTAACTCAGAGATTTAGCTACTAATTCTACTTGAATTATAGAATTATAAATTAGGACTATAGAATTGAATATTCCTGTGTATTTATATCAAAAAATAAAACCTTATCAATTGAGATATATCATTGCTATTGTTCCATAAATATATTTCTCAGTCTCTTCAAGTTGTGTTTGTAGCACCAATATTCCAAATTGATTTTTCCCCTTAGCTATTCTTCTAATTAAATATATTCAATGTCTCTTCCTAGAAAGAAAAGTACAGAGTTTGACCTACATGAAATAAACCTTTCATTGAAATTCTTTGGAGGAATGATACCACTTTATAAAATGCAAATGCTATCAGTTTCTCTATGATATTTTAGCTCCATCTCAAACCACATTTCTTTCTTGAGATCATACTAACATTCTTAATCTTTAGCTGACATGATATTTTGAGAATTATGAGCAATTTAGAAAAAAATGCATGATTTGTAGGTAATAAATAAACTAGCAACACAAGGCCTGTTGAGTTTTCATCCTATTATTTCTCTTATACTTCTTTGCAACCAACCCAGGAAAATATACATATATTCAAACTTAGTAGTGTGTCTATGGAATAAAACTAGTGGCATAATTTTCCCTAAAGCACTTAGGTAATATTATTGTAGAAAATTGATGTTGATTTTTCTGGAAGTTAGATTCATAATGATAATTTAAAATTAATTGTTGGCAATACAAAAGGAAGCAGTGGAGGGAAATACGACTTCAAACTTTTTGCTGTCTTTTCATTGTAGTTATGTCGCATATATACTCTTTCATATTGAAATGAAGATATTAGAATAATAGCACAAATAAAAGAAATATATTCTTCCTGTTAGATTTTGTTCACTAACATTATGTGCTTTGAAAAGTAGGGGTGAGACCAAAATAACCCTATTGATTTTTTTTAACATAGAATATAGGGACAATGAGAAGAAAAGGTAAAATTGTTCAAACCACCTACTATATATTTGGGACTGTGCCATATCTGAACTATACTTAGCACACTTCTGAGGCAGAACTATTATTATAGTAAGATAGAGAAATGAACAATAATTATGTATTCCATCTTTAGATTATTCCCTAGATATTGAAGGAACTGTTACATGAACTTTTAAAAAATCTTCTTTGGACATTTGAAAAACAATATCATTTACGGCATTCAGTTATCTGTGATTTTGTTTTATAGACGATATCCATGAATGCATGGCTAAGTAGGCATGGCAATGAGAGTAATATCAGCATTTTCTTTATTGCTATTCTGTCTTATATTGAATATTGAAAGCTCAATGATTATTGATTTACCCATCTGGCGGGGGTTTCAGCAGAAACTGGGATTTCTAGCCATGGACCCCACAGATGAGATTTCATAAACATACTGTCCTTTAATCCTTGTGTCATCAATTTGACTGAAGATGAACCATTTCCTTTCATTATTACATGACTGGACAAGAGGCATAGAATTACAAAGGAAATTGTATATATCCTCACTAGCTGACAGAAAATAAAGCAACCAGTGTCTCTGTGTTGCAATGAATTTAAATGAAGAAGTAAAAAAAAGAAAAACAACTAATTTGTTCAAGTAGGTAATGAGAACTTACTTGGTTATTTTTATTGAAACTGGTAGATACCATGTAGAATTTTGTTACACATGCTTATTTATTTACATGCATAAAGGTAGAGGTGAGCACACAGAGGTGAAAGAAGAACATAAAGTAGGATATTGAGTTGAAAGAGCAAAACAGCATTTTTAATATTATTTCACATAACTTTTAATACCTTCATATTTTGCTGCATTTAGAAACCTCTAACAACAGGAAGAACATGAGGAGCATCCTCAGATTCCTGGGGAGTACTGTTGGTAAAGAACAATCAGATTTTTTTATAGCTTTTTTTTTAAGAGAGAGAGAGAGAGAGAGAGAGAATTTTTTAATATTTATTTTTTAGTTTTCAGCGGACACAACATCTTTGGTTTTATGTGGTGCTGAGGATCAAACCGGGGCTGCACGCATGCCAGGCGAGCGCACTACCGCTTGAGCCACATCCCCAGCCCAAACAATCATATTTTGATAAAAAGTATTACTTGATGAAATTGATCTCTACCTTCTTGTTCTCTAATATGTCCCCATAGGAGCTTTCCAGACTATTACAATTGCACTTATATATACTTTTCTATTTAAAAAATTACTTGTTTCTTTTAATACAGAATTAGGGCAGATACTGTGCATATTAGGGTAGCCAAATGACTTTGGTTGATTACTCATAATGTTTCTGGACAAAGTGGTAAAAGGAAAGGCTGATATCAAGAATTCAAATTCTTAATGCCAGTACCACATAAATGACCTAAGATCTTCTAGATATATTCCAAAAGAAAGCCTTACCTCCTGTAACCTTTGGAATAAAATTATTGAAAAGCAACTATAGAAGATCACCTGTGATTAATTAAATTTTAGCACAAGTTGAATACTTCACCTTGCAGGGGCTTTACCATTAAGAATTTATTAGGAAACAAATTAATTCTATAAATTGGGAAGAGGACTCATGGGCAGACTCTGATGAAGCTCAGTATACTGAGTTGTGATGAGTTTTCTTTGCCAATGAAAGAAGTCTTACCATTCCCATTGGAAGATGTTCCTCATGCAAGTGGCTCCACTCTGCTAGTGACCACAGCTCTCCATTTTCAGTGATATATAACTGTCAATCTCTGTCTCAGAAGTGCATTACCTGAGAAAATGGTATCAGCTGCTCCTGAGAGATTGACATATCAAAATAATGCTGATTCTCTGTGAACCCATTCCCACCTCCCCTCTTCCCTCTCTGCATATACACCTCACACTATGTTAAAAGACCAGCAGGCTCTTAAAGTGAGATACAAAGCGTGACCCATGAAAAATGTAAAGAAATCAAAAGGAGGGAGAAGCAAGATGCAGAGGAAATGGTTCCTCATCCAAGTTGTCAGCTTTATTTATATCCATACGTTACATTAGGTCATTAGTACATTACTGTTCATTGTATCATTAGGCAGGTTACAGAATCAGAAACCTTATGTAGCTTATTTCTCAATTACATACTAAGTTGCCATGTGCAATGTTAGGAGCTCTGTGTAGCTTTCAAGAAAGTTCATACTGTTATGTGGATAGGTTTAGGAGCAGAGGAACTTGGTGAAACATTGTGGTTGTCTAACAAGAGAGTTCCTTTATTCCCAGTAGCTGTTTGTCTGAGATTAAGGTTGAGACTCCAGTACAGAACCTCCTCATGGAGGGCATTATAGTAGTAGCTGGTCATCCTGCACCTATGCACAGAAACTTTCCCAGGCACCGAGAACATGTATTAGTTATCTTACTAGTTCCTGGGAGAAACTGCAGTATGTTCCAGCTGTGGAAAACAAAACACCTGTTATTCCCTGGGAGTTTGGTCACCAGGGAGATGCTATCTTATATATTTCCACAGCCAAAACCCTTACATGAAAGATGTGTTACACTGCTGAAAAAGTACTTGAGTTGCCTGGATTTTAAAAGGAGATGTCTAATGAACATGTATGAGAATGGATTTTAATGTGAGGGATAGAGGCAAAAACATCATAAAGTTGCATCAGGCCAATTTTATTGATATTGGTTCACCATGTAATAAATCTGCATTTAATGTTAAAGTTCAGGAGATTAGAAAGGGCACTAAATATTTATTCAATTTCTTGGCTGAGATATATATCAGAAGTCTGTTCTACTATGAACAAATTGAAAATTCCCAATCTCCATTAACATAGAGGCTGGGATTTTAAGACTTAGAAAATTTTTAATGTCTGAGAACATCCATTACTTAAGACATACTCTTCCACACTGGAAGTGTCCAGAGAGCTTAACTTTCACCATGACCTTGAGAAACAAATTTGTGAGAAATGTTCTGCATTCTCGAAAAGCTCTGTGATCACTCATCTACAGGTCAGAAATTATAGTAGGAAAAACAGCCACTTCAACAGGTAAATCCCAATGAAATGGGAATGATAGGACGCTGGAATGAGAGGAGCAAAGTGGTAGCAACCACTGAAGAAAAGATGAGTTACTGTAATAAGTAGCAGAGTGTACAAATCAATAAGAATGGTCTTATTCACAGGGACATATGGCTTTGGCTGTACTACTAAGCGGTTTCATTGCTTGAGCAAATTAACACATTCCCTGGTATGTGTTGTGCAGCAGCTATTTATCCAATAAATGCTTTCATCTTCAGCTCTGTCCATAAGAACACTAGAAAAGACTTGGTGAGTTGTCAAAGGTCAGAAATGCACATTCCGTGTACTACTTTGAGGAAATGTCGACTATTTAACCCTTTGTCATTTGTTCACACAGATCATGATTGTCGTTCCCTTCTGTAACATATTAGTCTATTATATTGATGTCATCATGTTGATTGGAATGATTAAGCAGTAGCAACTACTACAGATATATAGTGTGAGGACACAGAGCTCCTTTCCTCAGGAAGACAGAGTAACAAGGTGCCATCTTGGAAACAGAGAGCCCTTACCATACACTGCATTTGCTGGCTTGTTGGTCTTGGATTTCCCAGTCTCAAGATCTTCATATTTTTTATATATTACCAAGTTTTTGATATCTTGTTATTGCATCAAACTAAGAAAAAGAATTAAAAAAAAAAAAACCTTTCCTATTTGCAGTTTTAGCAGTGTCCTACAAATTTGATATGCTGTGTTTTTGTTTTCATTTAGCTCAGAGTGCATTATAAATTCCCTTTTGATTTATCCTTTGATCCATGGATTATTTATAAAGGTGTTATTTAGTTTCCAAATATTTGTGTACTTTGAAGATTTCTTTCTGCTATTCAATTCCAATTTAATTACATTATAGTCAGATAACAGGCTTTGTATGACTTGAATACTTTTCATTTTATTAAGACTTGTTTTAGTGCTTCTAGTGTGGTCTATCTTGGGAAATATTCTTTGTGCATTTGAAAAATAATACGTATTCTGATGTTATTGAATAAAGTGTTCTATAAATGTTAATAGGTCTAGTTCTCGATAATGTTAAAATCCCCTTATTTTTACTGACTTTAACTGCTTTTTTTAGTAAATAACTGAAAGAGAGGTACTAAAATCTCTGACTATAAATGTGGAATGCTCAATTTTCCTTGCCATTCTATTGTTGATTAATCTATTTTGCATCTTTAACATTAGATGTATTAAATTTTAGGTTTATTATGTCCTTTTGATGTATTAATTCCTTGTTCATTGTAAAATAAGCTACTTAATTTCTGGTAATATTTGTTGCTTGGAAATTCCCAATACATAGTTATTTTGGCTTATGTTGACATCATACATGTTTCCTTTAAACCTACTCTTGTATTTTTATTTAAATTGTGTTTCTTACAAGAAGAATAGGGCTTTGTTAAATATTACAATCTGTATTTTTAATTGGGGCCTATAGACAATTTATATTTAATGTGATTTTGATAAATGTAGACTTAAGTATATAATCTTGCTATTCATTTTCTTTTGAAATAGCTGTATTTTACCTTTATTTTAAATTCTAACTTAGAATTTCTGATTTTTTAATAGTTTAAATAAAGCATTCAATGTCTTCCAACATTAATTTCTTTTGCTATGTCAGTTGTGCCTTGGGGCTCTTATATCGTATATGGATGCTAACATTTTTTTTCTTTTATTGTTACAGTTTTCTTTTTATCTAGTTTTCACATTTTGAATTGATGTGATCATACATGCTGTTTTCTGTATTAATTTTGTTTGGGGTTCTTAATCTGTTTGGACCTCAAGTTGATGCCTTTTTTTTTCATTTTTAGAAAAAGTTCAATCACAATTTAATAATTTATATTTATAAAATTTCTTCTTTTTGTTGTCATTATATTCAATTTAAATTGGTGAGCATTTTCTATAGATATTTGATTCTCTGTTTATACTTTTCTTTTACTCATCATTTTTTATTTGTATTTCATTTTGAACACACTGATTTTTTTTATTTGTTGATTCTTTCTCCTGAAAAAATTCAATCTGCTATTGTTACTATCACATAAATCTTAAATACTGAACAACTTTTTCTATAAATTCCATATTTTAATGTAATTACTAAATTACATTTAAAGTGTAGAATTTTTAAGAATATAATCATTATATTTTTGTTATAAATCCTCTAAACTTTATAAACATTAAATATATTTTCCAATGCAACTCCTAGTGTTCATATTAATATTATTTTAAAACTCTTGTTTGATAATATCATAGTTTGAACCATTTTGAGTCTTCTACTATAGCCTATTTTTTTTTTCTTGAACATAGTTCACATTTTGTTGCTTATTGGTGTATCTTGTTGATTCTAATGCATTCTGAATGCTTTGTATCAAAGGACAACAGAGACTGAATTAAGTAATATTTACTTCAAGAAAAAAGCATTCCTTTTGTGTTTAGCTTTTTTATTGTAATTGTAATGTGAAGAAGGAGAATATGTTAATATGGAAGAATGATTCTAATTCTTTTTACATCTTCGTGTAATTTAACTTAAAGATAGGATCAAATTTTCTTTCATATAGAATATGATTCCATCTTTAGTAAAATTTGAGTGCTATGTTGTTTATAGCCCAATCACCACTCTTATGCATAATGGGGTATCTGTCTGAGCTCTGTACTCTGCCTGATAACTTCTAGGTCATTGGAAATTCCCATTGCTCCCAGTTATGCTCCAGGATTTTTGTACATTAAGAGAATACTTGATTTAGAGGTGTAGGTGAGCCATGTTGCTCACCTCCATCACTCAGAAATGAGTCAGTTTCTCACATGTCCCACATATTGCCACTTTGGTGCAAGGTGACAAAGTACATGAGGGAACATGGGATAAAATGTCCTGCAAGGGCTCCTCTAATATACACTGTATCACAATCACACATACATTTAAAATTTGTTGAAATGTTAATTGTTGTTTTTATTTATCCTTCTTTGTGGATCTGTGATAAATTACTTCTCTTCCTATTGCCTTGCTATAAATCTCTTATTTCCCATGAAGAGCCAATCTCATTCTAGAATTTTGTTTACTTCAGCAGACTCACAGGTGTAGAAAAACCATGGTTTCTTAGATTAGGTATCTTATTATTTTATATTTGTTCTTTTTAGATTACCTGACAGTATATATATATAAAGAATAACTTATTGTAATTAAGATCCTATTCTTGTTCTTATATATTTTATTTTGGTTACAAGAATGAAAGTGACTATGTCTTATAATTTTGTACAGCTGAAGTGAATGAAGAACCCCCAATGTTTTTTTTTCTTTTAGAAAAAAATACTTTTATTTTAAAATCAGTTTGATGATTACAAACATATCAATAAGCACACACATACACACAAAACTAATTTCAATTGAATTTCAGTCACAAGTTTAAGAACAACAAGGTAAGTTACATCATTTTCATGTGAGTCTCTGAGCACGACTGAGAACTGAATTAGCTTTTAGCCTAAAATCTGAGTATTACCAGTTCCTATTCCATCTCTGTGATGCCATGGGAACTTAGTTAATTTGTAATTTTTTTAACTTTTCAGATTTTTTTAAAAAATTTTAATTTGTTATAGATGGCAACAGAATGCATTAGAATTCATATTACACATATAGAGCACAGTTTTTCATATCTCTGGTTGTACACAAAGTAGAGTCACATCCTTTGCATCTTCGTACATTTACTTAGGGTAATGATGACCATCTCGTTCCACCATCTTTCCTACCTCTATGCTTCCTCCCTTTCCCTCCCTCCATTTTCCCCTTTGCCTTATCTAGAGTTTCATTTAACCCCCCACCCAGCATATAATGAATCAGCATTCTTAAATCATAGAAATCATTTGGCATTTGTTTTTTTTTTTGGAATTGACTAACTTCACTTAGCATTATATTCTCCAGCTCCATCCATTTACCTGAAAATGCCATGATTTTATTCCCTTTAATGCTGAATAAAATTCCATTGTGTGTGTGTATATATATATATATATATATATATATATATATATATATATATCACATTTTCTTTATCCTTTCATTTACTGAAGGGCATCTAGGTTGAAGAATCCCAAAATTTAACACAAATTTAAATTTAACTAAGATTTTGAAATGTAAAATTTATTATCTACTTTCCAGAAATAAATTTTGACAGTATATTTGATATATAAGAAGATATTGGTAGCTATTGTTTTGAATTTAGTCATATTTAAGAAAATAACTATAGAGTCTGTGAGGTAAAAAATTAGGACACTAATTATGAATAATTTCTTTGACTCATTTTGTTGCAAAGTAGATCAGAGGTGGTAAATTTAAGGAAATATTGAGTTAAAAGAAGCATTTCTAAATTAGAACATACTAGGACACATTTCTACAATAAAAGGGACATTCTAGAAGAGACAAAAAAAAAGAAGAAAGATACAGTGAGAAATCATCACAAAGAAAAGACAGAACAATGAATGTAAATAAAACAATGAGGTAAAGAAATCTATCCTAACTCAAGTCCAAAGGTACAGGATTGCCAGAACAGGTAAAACCTTCATATGAAAGGGCTTCCAGGAAATGAGTTGTGGGAGGAACTCAACAGTGAAATGAGAGTTAGAGAAAGATGGAAGGGACTTTGAAAAATATTGAGTATCTGGACAAATTTGTTGATGAGAAAAGACAGTTAACATAAGAGAAAAGCATGGGGATTTGTATCTGTTTATGGAATGGAAAGGTACTAGTTTGCCAAAGAGGGTCGGGATTGGGTCTCTGGCTGTGACTTAGGTAAAAAAGATAGATGAATAGGTTTTATATATTTAAAATATGAAGTGTACATGATATATTTGTAATATAACGTAGGTCATTCACATGCATAAATACTAAGATTATAGATATTGATTGCAACATTATATTGAAGGTTATTTTTAGCTATTTTATAAGGTCTTCCATAGGTCTCTTCTGCATACTTTTCATATCTTATATGTTTCTGTATAACTTGTGCATATCTACATTCCACCTATTATACTGTTTTTCTAATTTTCTGTTTATGTGTATTTTTCTCCCACTTCATCTTTGAGGACAGAGATTGTGTCTTATATATCTAAGGATTCTCGGTACATAATATGGTGCTTTATGAAGTGCGTAAAAGACACTGGACATATATTAGTCAAAGAAATTGACTGTAGAATATTATGTTGTTTACTTCTAGAGGAAATAATGCAGGTTTCATTCAAAAGCATAATAATGAGATTTTTATTTTTTTGTAGATTTTTTTAACCCAGTATGTCTCAAGTTTCCAATGCTGTGAGTAGCTTAATGAAATTGGCACAGGTGCATTAATATAAGTTGGAAATCATAATCTAAATTTCACTTTATATCATTAATATTAATAATTATTATCAAAAAATAATTTGTCTATTTTCTCAAAAGAATGAAACAGTAAAAACACAAATATTTATTTTCAAAGTTACCATAAGTGTTATATTTGCTCGTCAACTTAAGTTTTCTGTGTGCTTATAAGTGAGATAATTAAAGTTTATAATTAAAGATGGTGAGCTAATATGCAATATGTAGCAGGAATATTTTTTAATCCTATGAATGTGGGACTTTTTTTAGAAGGTGAGTTGGGAATACTGCTTGATCAAAAATATTTGCTCTCATGAACAGAATGAATTCCCTTCGAGTTTCTTGTCTTTATTTCTTTATGCCTGAAAAAGAAACAAGAGTCTATTTGTATGCAGGGAAACTTAAAACCCTCTAGGTGTCTCAATCAGAGAAAATTCAACACAAGGAATTGGTTACATGGGTGACTGAAGACCAAAGGAACACAATGTCTGAGAAAGTAAGCAAGAGATTAGAAACAGCAGGAAGCTTCCCACTCCTGGGCCTGGAAGGACACTTGAAAGAAGTGTTGTAATGAGAGCCCTGAAGCTGCTCTATAGTGGAGGAGGCTAAACCTCAGCGGGATCTGGGACCACAGAGGGAAGGGCTATTTTGTATGAGTGAGAGTGAAGGGAAGGAAGATACAGATAATGCCAGCGAGGAAAGTGGAAGCAAAAAAAGAGAACAGAAAAATAATCTTACTCCAGCCCTACTCTGGAACTCTATCTACTCTTCCAGTTCCTCTTATTGGCCAGAGGGCAAAGGATCTGGGATAATGCTATTCTTACTATACCAGACAAAAGGAAAAGAGGAAATAGTTAAAAGGAGACAGGCAAAGTACCCATGCATGATGCAATTAGACAATGAGTATTTAAAAAAAAATATTCAAATATCCCTTACTAAATAATATGAGATGATCATGATACCTTTACAGTTGTATTTCTGTGATAGTTTGGTTGAAAGGGCTACAGGCAATGAACTCATTAGAAAGTGTTGCCCATTTACTCATAATTGTGTATCAATACTGAAAAATCTATAACTAAATCTTTAGTCCCTCATTTAGTTCACACATTAAAAGAATGAAAATCCATCCTCTTTATCTGATTTAGAAAACATAGTACTAAGTGATATAGCTCACTAACTTTTGAAACCATAGGAAGAAATTGATTGAGCAATATTTCTAGCCTCAGATCAGTGTTATATGCCATTTTTAGTATGAAATTACCCATTTGATTCTGCTACAGGAAAATGATGTTAGACAATTTAAGCAATAGCAATCAAAATTAATGAATATGTTTTCATTAAATTCAAATGCACTGAAAGTATTGTCATTCAAATTATATTTCACCATCCAAAAGAAACACTTTATTTTCAATGTTTTCTTGTTAATAATTTTCACATATCATGGAATAGCATATGTCAAAATATCTCTGGTATATTTAACTAATAGTTTTTTTTTTTATTGGGGGGTTTGAATATTGTTTTCTTACATCATAGGATATATCTGTTTTAAAATATGAGGAGGAAATGCCTTCAAATAAAAAAAAAGAACTCATCACAGATATCTTCTTGTGATTAATGTGTCTATATTAGTGAATATTTTCTTCCCTTAATCCAGCAGTTTCTTTAGCAAATCAGATATTATTTTTCTACTGTGAGCAAAAAATAAGTCGGATTCTGTGAGAACAGTGGTAGAAAACATACAAACTATTAAATCAAAATTCCTAAACCTCCTGCACACTTTAGGACTCAAGTAACCAGAATCTTCTGGGTAAAGTAAAAACAGGATTAAAGGAAGTCATGCATGTGTAGTCCAGATACAAGAAATACTCTATAAAGTAGCTTAGTACGAAGGGAAAGCATGCTATGTTTAGAGACCAGTCCATAATAATTTAATGTAGGTAAAAGTTTGAGCACCAGTGAGAATATAACAAAATACAAAGCCAGAGTGTTGGTAAGGAGAACCCAACTCATGAATGCATTGAAATTGGACATATTATGATAAGAGTGTTGAGATTTCATTGACTTTTGGAAATTATGAAACATGATCAAGCTTTAATTTGAAAACCTCATTCCTGCTTTAGTGTTAAGAAAACATTGATAGGAATATTTCACTAGACTGAAGGAAAAGTAAGTAGTAGTAACTCAAGGGCTACTGAAATTATCCTAAAAAATGATAGTAGCTTCTGAGCTTCCTAGAATTTTGAGGTATTACAAAAAATTGGGATGATTTAAAACCTACAAAGAAGAAGTTAATTAAAAGTCATCATTAGATAGGACCTTTGAAATAGAAGAAAGGGTTAAACATGACTCATTTATTTCTGACTATCTAACCTATAATATTTGAGTTAATTCTGGACCTTAGTATGTTCACTTAACAGAAATGGCATTTGGGGGCTGGAGTTGAAGCTCAGTTGTATATTGCTTGCCTAGCATGTGTTAGGCACTGGGTTCTATAGTCAGCACCACATAAAAAATAAATAAATAAACAAAATAAAGGTGTTGTGTCTATCTACAACTGAAAAAAATGAGATTTCATAAGCCTACATTTGTGAGAGGGGTAATGAAATTGTCTCCATAAGTATGACTTTCTATATGTAAAATGTGGAAACATAAAATCAGAAGTGGCCTTAAATGTCATCTAGCTTAATATTCCCAAATGGGATGATTAATTTTTCATGTCCATACCTTTAGTTAATTGTGCCCAGAGTTTGGTCAAACAAAAGTCTAAATGTGGCTGTTAGGGTCTTTTCTCCCATGTGATTAAAATTCAAATCAGTAAATTTTAGTCTGCTGATTAAAAGCAGATTTCCCTTTGTGATATAGTTTCTCTTAATCCACAAATTTACTTTCCACAGCTTCAGTTACCTGTGATCAAACACAGTCTGAAGATATTAAATGGAAATCCCCCAAATAAATAACTTGTATGCACTAAATTGAGGGCCACTCTGAGTAGTGTAAGGTAATCCTGTGCCAATCTATTTTGTCCACCCCAGAGCATGAATCATCCCTTTCTCCTGCATATTCACACTCTGTATTCTACCTGGCCTATTAGTCACCTAGTATCCAGCTTTGTTATTAGTCAACTGTCATAGTATCTTAGTGCTTATGTTCACAGAACCCTTACTATAATAGTCTAATGCTGTGTCACAGTGCCTATGTCATTCATCTCAAGGTAAATATCCTCTTACATCATCATCATAAGAAGGGTAAGTACAGCACAATACAATGTTTAGAGAGAAAGAGACCACATTCAAATAAGTTTACTACAGTACATTCTATAATTATTGTATTGTTGTTAATCTCTCACTGTGACTAATTTAAAAATTAAATTTTGTTATAAGTATGTATATTTAGGAAAAATCATGGTATACATACTATGTTCAGCTTCATACATTTGAATGTATAAAGAAAAATACATACAATTGTCAATTTTTATTGATTTTTTAAAAAATAAATGACAGCGACTGCATTACAATTCTTATTACACATATACAGCACAATCTTTCATATCTCTGGTTGAATATAAAGTATGTTGACACCAATTTGTGTCTTCATACATGTACTTTGGATAATAATGTCTATCAATTATTACATCAAATGTTAAACTGCAGTTGTCTGGCTTTTGGTTTCTTCCAGACCATAATTTGCAAGTTGTTTTATACAAAAAAATTTTATGAAGGAGGAATAAGATGTGTAGTAGAATTATATAACACACCTAAGATTATACTACACAGGAGTAACATGACTATTGTTTGAGTTGAAGTATTTTCACCTTTACTCCCCCCATTTTAAAGGGTGAACCATTATGAAATTCTATTATTTATCCCTTGTCTCTATCTTTTCTGCCTTTTTCTTTGTATATTTTCTACTTTCTCACAATTCTAATGCATTCTTTAAACTTTAAATTAATTCAGTGTTTATAGCCTGTTCCCCCATAATTAAAGTGTATTCAAGTGACAACTCTCACTTTCAATTTGCATGTACACATATAGCAATATGTGCCACAGATCTGTTTCTTTTGAAGAAACACTTGTTCATTCCCATTAGCACAACACAGTAGCATTGGTTAATGCCATGGCATGATTTAACATACTGAATTCTTTTGAGGATATCAAATTATGCATTTATTTCCAGACTGCTTACTTAAATTCACTCCTATGTGCTTCTTCTTTTCCATAATATTTTCATCCATGCTTCTCATCCTTTTATACCCAGAATAGCTAAAGCAATCCTTAGCCACAAGAATGAAGCAAAGTGGCATCATTATACTGACCTTAAACTATACTATAAAGCAATAGTAACAAAACCAGCATGGTATTGGCACCAAAACAGACTGGTAGACCAATGGTACAGAATAGAGGACACAGAGACTAACCCACAAAACTACAATTATCTTATATTAGACAAAGATACCAAGAACATGCATTGAAGAAAAAAATAGTCTTTTCAACAAATGGTGCTGGGAAAACTGGAAATCCATATTCAACAAAATGAGAATAAACCCCTATTTTCCACCATGTACAAAACTCAACTCAAAATGGATCAAGGACTTAGGAATACAACCAGAGACCCTGCATCTAATAGAAGATAAAGTAGGCCCTAATCTCCATCATGTGGGATTAGGCCCCAACTTCCTTACTAAGACTCCTGTGGCACAAGAATTAAAATCAAGAATCAATAAATGGGATGGACTCAAAATGAAAAGCTTCTTCTCAGCAAAAGAAACAATCTGTGAGGTGAATAGAGAGCCTACATCTCAGGAACAAATCTTGGCCTCTCACACATCAGATAGAGCACTAATCATTAGGGTATATAAAGAACTCAAAAAGCTAAACACCAAAAAAAAATAATAATAATAACCCAATCAATAAATGGGCTAAGGATCTGAACAGACACTTCTCAGAAGATGATATACAATCAATCAATAAATACATGAAAAACTGTTCATCGTCACTAGCAATTAGAGAAATGCAAATCAAAACCACTCTAAGATTTCATCTCACTGCAGTCAGAATGACAGCTCTTATGCATACAAACAACAAGTGTTGGCGAGGATGTGGGGGAAAGGTAAACTCATACACTGCTGGTAGGACTGCAAATTGGCACAGCCAATTTGAAAAGCAGTATGGAGATTTCTTGGAAAATAGGGAATGGAACCACCATTTGATCAGCTATCCTTCTCCTCCAACTATACCCAAAGGACTTAAAAAGAGCATACTATAGGGACACAGCCACATCAATGTTTATAGCAGCACAATTCACAGTAGCTAAACTGTGGAACCAACCTAGATGCCCTTCAATAAATGAATGAATTTTAAAAATGTGTCATATATAACAATGGAATATTACTCAGCATTAAAAGAGAATAAAATCTTAGCATTTTCAGGTAAATGGATGGAGTTAGAGAAGGTAATGCTAAGTAGGTAATGCTAAGTAAAGTTAGCCAATCCCAAAACCCAAATGCTGAATGTTTTCTTTGATATAAGGAGGCTTATTCATAGTGGGATAGGGAGCAGAAGCATGGGAGGAATAAATGGACTCTAGATAGAGCAGAGAGATTGGAGGGGAATGGAGGGGCCATGGGGTAATTAATGATGATGAAAGTGATGATCATTACTATCCAAAGTACAAGTATGAAGACACGAATTTGTGTGAATATACTATGTATACAACCAGAGATATAAAAAATTGTGCTCTATAGATGTAATGAGAATTTTAATGCATTCTGCTGTCATATATAAATAAAAAATTTACATAAAAATGTACTAAATATATATTACTAGGTAGCAAGAAGAACAAATATAATGACAGGGTATTCAGAATACCAATTTGAGAGATAACTGCCTAAGATAGATTGCAATTCATTCGGACCTGAATGCATTAATAGGAGAAGGTAGATTTCATTAATATCTCTTTAATATTTTATAACTATATATTTTTCTTTGCACTTAAAACAATTACTTTGAGCTGAGTCTGTTATTTTTAAAAATCCTACTTCTGCTTAAGTACCAGATTGTGTAACAAGGACATACAGAAATTACTTATACACATTCCATGAGATTTCAAAGTTTTATTTAAATAATATTGAAGATATTTTCATAGTAATTTAGTTTCAACCTTCAAGAAAAATGTTCTACATTGTAAAGATTTTTGCAGGCTTAAACTAGAACTATTTTAAGGACAATTTAGCATTAAGCTAAAAGATGCTTTGAATAGTACTCACATGCCTTTTGAATTTAATGCTGTACAACTTCAATAACCAATACTTGCTCAAATAATTTTTCAAACTGGATACCAAAAGAAAATGGTAAAAACTTTAAGAGAGTGTTAAAGCAGATAAAGACTAGTTGAAACTTTTGTTTCAGATATTGTTACACTTGTTTGGTTGAGTCAAATTCAATATTATTGCGAATGTCAGAAGGAATTTGGCATCAGAGCTGCAAATATTTTGTTTTAAAATGTGTATTTGGACAGCTGAGTCAACACAGCAGCATCTGTGAACTTTCTACTAATCAAAGATCCAAACTATGGCTTCCAGGCATTGGTACTAGCAAAGACCAGTGTGGCAAGTCTTGGGAGGGATGAAAAGTATGAATTCATTACTCTGAAGGTAGTATTTCCCACTGATATTTGGAAAGATACAAAAGCAAATTCAGAGAAATAAACATGAAAAATTAAAAAAAATATATCCTCTTAGTGGTTTTCAAGCATTTTTGTAACTCCTTTCTTTGACTTTGGGAATGTCTCCTATTATGATTCACGCCCATCAATGTAAAAGTCAAAACTTGCCTATCTGCTCATAAAATCTGAAATACATGATTTTGTGATTTGGAAGTGACACTAGACATTTGCTCTTTTCTGAAAATTTAATTCTATTTCAGATCTCTCTCTTACTGAGGCTGTATTATCAACAATTAATGATGGATACGCATGATTGATTGCATGCAGTACTAAATGTTCCTTCCGCCTGCCTATTTATTTTCTTTCTTCCTTTCTTTCTTTCATCTATCTATCTTTCATAATTTTAATATTTAGGGCTTGTCCTAAATTCATGCTAAAAGAGAATTTTTCCTAGATAATTAAACATGTTTTTAAGTTATTGCAATCATAAACACAATCTCAGTTTTGCAAAAACATGGCCAACTACTTTTAGTTTTCAAAATTGCAATTTTTAATTAAAGCTCCGTCTTTTTCTATCTCACTGTTTCGGTCTGTCATAGATTGACAATGATTGGAAGATAATTATAGATCATTGTGCTCTGAACATCCTAGAAATAGAGACACTGACTGCCTTTAATCTTGTCTATCTTTTCAAGTGTATTTGCACAGCAAACAACTTTGAAAAATATAAGCATTTTTCCCATTATAATAAAGGTAATGTTTCTCTCTTGTACAAAAAAGAGTTCTGTTTGGAGAAGTTTGGTGAAGTTTTGTTTTAACCCATCACACAATAGATAACTTTACCATATGTGACAAAAACTCAGTATTTTCAGCATCCAAATTAGCTAATGGGACAAAAGGAACTTATATGAACATAAGTTTAAGGTACCTTCTGAGTCATAAATATTAAAATCCTTTTTTTTTCTGACTCAGTAGTCTTGTGTCTTCTGATGGCACCTATGGGTCTCAGGTAGTTTATATTTCCTTATCTGCCTGTAGATAACAAGAATTTAGGTTTGCATTCTCTGTTTCTTGTAGTAATATTTTTTGTCATTTTGCCAATCCTCATTTCTTACCTTGCTGAGACCACAGATACAGATATATATAGTGGGGAAAGGTGAAAGAAATTTCTTACTTCTTTGCTACCAGTAATAAATTTTCTAAAGATGTCAGGATTTTAAAACCAAAAAATTCACCTATATTATTAATTTTTGTGAGATCTTTAGAGGTTTTAATCCCTCAAATGTTTTCATTTCACATTTGTAACCTTCTTGATATAAAAGAATATATATCTGTCTCATCCTTAACAGCTATTTTTATGGGTCATGATAACAAAGGAGATCAACCTGTCCATCCTGGTGGCGCTTTTGAGTGACATATCAGTTCATCCAATGTTGACTTTTTCATTCTTGGATACTTTTTTTTTTTTTTGTATATTCTATTTGCCTGCTGAAAGCTGTTAGCATATAGAGACTTGGGAATGAATGCTTTTACTCTACCTCTGTGAAATAATAGTCAGGCCTGTGCTCTTTTAGTTTCTCAAGAATTAGACAAACACCAGGACACTGCATCCATAATACTTCGAGAAACACCTAAACTCTTCATTTCCTCTATAAAACTTAGATCACCTGACCTAAAATTAATAATATATCTTTCTTTTCCACCCTGGAAAAAGTAATGAAAACTACACTAGATTTTTTTTTAATAGAGAAATACTTTTCTCAAATTCTAAGTCCCAAAATTTATATTCCAAACTTTGGGTAAAGTTTCTCAAAATATTTTCTCAAAAATAACAATACATATAAATAAATCACCTATTCTGGTTTCTTTTGCAAGTCTTGCATGCCAAACTTTAGATGTGACTTTTATTTTTTTGGTGCATTAATCAAAACTGAGTTGAACACAGTTCTAATTATTAAATGTACACATTTATTTTAGCTAACAATACATTTAGTACACCAATGCTCTGTACTACAGTCATAAGAGCTATTATTTTAACATATCAAATAAATTGTTTTTTTCTCTAATTTGTCCCATTCTTTTAAAAATTAAAAAAAAAAACATGAGATAAATGATCAAAGAGAGAGGAGTTAAAAATAGAAAAAAATATAACCATATAAATATTTGAAACTTATCTATATTCTGATGATATATATTGCTGCTTCTGAGTACTGTGTGTGTGTGTGTGTGTGTGTGTAATTTTTATTTTATTCTGTAGTGTTTGTGGAGCTTTAGCATTGGCCACAGGGCTAATTCAGAAATAAGACTAGATGCAGCTTTGATCAAATTTGAGGGTTACTGGCTTCAATAATCAATAGGACAAATACAAAATACAGAGAACTTCATTAGCTTTTATTAAGATTATTACATTTTTTCAAAGCTACAGGGTATATCTTTAGTTTTATTTTAAATTAAATTTATTTTTAAGTATCAAACATGCATTTATCAGGAGTGTTAATATTATAATTAGAGAGTCAATCCATTAGGTTAATTTTTCTAAGGAGTTGTGATAATGAGACTTATAGAGCTGGTTGAATTTTTAAAACCTAGAGATTATTCAGTTCATTTTTAATAATAATGCATCTTAGTGAAATATGAAAATAAATAGATTGTAACCTAATGTGGATGACTTGAACATGAATGTTAGTGGTCAATATTGCACATGTTACTTTCTTACAGTTTCCCATAATAATACATTGGTCTGGTTTCAGTGAGTAAAACAGAATGAAAATCTTTAGTGTTGCAACTAGGGTTTACATAAGGAAAATGAGAAGGGGGAAAACAAAGGTCATCAAAGTCACCAACAAAGGGAAAGATAACTTACACATCCAGAAAGTCAAAGTAGTTTAGAATGAAGACATGAACCTGACCTACTGGATTACATGATCCTCAAAGGAAACTGCTCTGATGCTCTTTAATCTTGCACCTGTCTCTGACACCAACATCAAAACAGATGAGAGATAGGCAGTTTCAAAGTCTATAAATCTCATGCTTGTCTACACTCCAGACCACAAACCACCTCTCTGTTATCAAGGAGTTTATCCCCATTGGCCTGGCAAGATTCAAACATGAATTTGTCTTATTGTCATTCTAATTAGGTGTCATACCAAGAAGTAGATTCTAGTAAACATGGTTCCAGATTTCTTCTTTCCATTAGAAATAAAAGTATGGGAAGTAAAGCCAGTTTGACGAAAATCCAGAATAATTTCTATTGTTAGAAGTTGCCATCACTTATTTAATAGAGGAGAAAATTAAAGCTTATAGAGTTCATGTAATTTTCTTTAAAAACACAGATCAAAACTACAACAAAACACTCAAATTCTGGATAGTTCAACTGAAAAGGAAGTTTTATTATTATTATTATTATTATTATTATTATTATTGATGGCATTTTGTGCTATTTCTATAACATTAGGTGTCTTAAACACTATTTTCACATTAGAATCACATTCAAGTGATGATATGCCAGCTCCAGAGATTTTAATTTTATTGTTCTGTGTTGGAATTCATAGATTTTGACTTCTGGGGAGACTTTAAGGGATTTTTGATACACAAATTGGCATAAAACACTAAGATAAATTAGACTCATTCACCCATGATTTTCAGAAATTTGGCTTATGACATACTGGTGAGAATAACTTTTCTATTAATGGGCCCATGATATTTGTAAAAATCCAAACTCATTCTTCTTAAAAGTCAATTGTAGATGTCTATAAGTTATTATTGTTCATATTAACAATAATGATATTTTTTTTCAGTTTTGCTTTCCTGCTGCTTCATGAAAATATGCAATATCAGAGTTTTTTCATTTGTGATTCACACACCATAGTCAGTAAATGCTAAAATAACAAGTATTCTATTTCGAAATTTTGTAATTTGCAATTTCAAAATGTCTATTATAACTTTATCTTAAATAATTGGCAGCTCAAAATTTCCTCCCTAAATGGTTAAAAAAACTTTCATGAAACTTCTTTATTGTACAGAAATATTATTTTTCTTTTTAATTGATTATATTATCTAACTAATATATGATTATACCAATTATCAATGAATTATTTTATATCTGTAATTACTTTGAATAATTGTTAGCAAATAGCACTTAATAAATACAGCTTTCAAAAATACATGATAAAGCCAGGTATAGTGATGCACACCTATAATCCCAGAAGCATGTGAGGCTGAGGCAGGAGGATCATGGTTTCAAAGCCAGCCTCAGAAATGGTAAGGCTCTAAGCAACTCGGTGAGACCCTGTCTCCAAATAAAATACAAAATAGGGCTGAGGATGTTGCTCAGTGGTTGAGTGCCCCTGAGTTCAATAACAGGTACCAAAGTAATAATAATAATAATTATAATATATATATATATATATATATATATATATACATATATATAGTACAAAAATATATATGCCTGAAAAACATTTCTTCTCTTTGAGCTGCTTTTTTTTACAACACAATTTTAATACACTTTAAATTTCAGACAAAGTATAATATAGATATTTTTCTATGTGATCTACTTATATTGCATTTAATCAAATCTATGATCCCATTGTTTGAACAGACACATTTTATGGGTCATTAAGAGAGAAAGAAAACTGCTAAGAAAACTATGACACATGATTTATTATCACGTAGAATGCTTATTTTGTACCAGTTGAGAACTCTTTTTTATGTAGATTCTTACATTTTGAAAAAAAGAACGTATTATTGACAAATTCATTGTTAAAATCATCCACCAATACCAGTTTTTCTTCCAATTCTGAGTTTGGGGAATATAGAAATTCTCATCCCCATGAAGGAGGTTACAACCACATCCATAGATTAAACAATGTGATGGAAACAGAAATGAAATACATATTTTTTTCATTGAGGTAGTGAAAACTGTATACTTGACTTTTCAGTTTTTCTCCTCCCCTGTCATATCAACAGTGAATACAGTTATTTGGAGTCACAGGTTTGAAGCAGCCAAGTCATTGATACATTGCATAATAGACAGTTATCCTGAAGAATGAGAAGGCTCACAGAACCATGTATGTAAGTGAAAAATAATTTTATTTCACTTGTTATGGTTCAGACATGAAGTATCATACAAAAGCTCATGTATGAGACAATCAATGTGAGAAGGTTTAGAGGTGAAATGACTGGGTTAGAAGAACCTTAACCATTCAGTGCATTTATCCACTGATAGGGATTACATGGGTGGTAACTGAAGGCAGGTAGGATGTAACTGGAGGAGGTGAGTCACTGAGGGCATGGCCTGTGCTGTATATTTTATCTCTGGCAAGTGAATTCTCTTTCTGCTTCCTTGTGCTCTGTTCTGACCTGCTTTCCTCTACAACACTCTACTACCATGATGTTCTCCCACAACGTGAGCCCAGAGGAATGGAGCCAGCCATATATGGACTGAGATCATACATGTTTTTCATATATAAAACCATGAGCCCCCAAATAAATTTTTCCTCCTTAAAATTGTCCTTTTCTGGTCTTTTAGTCATAGCAGTGAAAAACATGACTTAGATAGAAATAAAACCTGAAATTTAGATTTTAAAGTTATCCTGACCAGTGCAAAAATTAATACAAATGTATGGCAAGTGCACAGAAAACCTAAAACATAGGGCTGGGTAGTGAGTTTTAAAGGAACCAAAATAATGGGTGCAAAGAGGACAGTCCATATTATGCACTGTCAAAACACTCATTAAAATTTCTGCCTACAATATCATGGGAACAGATCACATTTTAAAAAATACTAATGTTCTTTTTTTGTTATCCATAATATTTTTATTCATTCGTTTGTTTATTTATTTATTTTTTAATTTAGTAGCAAAGTGGATAAAGCTTGGTAAAGAACTGACTGGTTTACATGCAGATATAAGGGGAAAAATAACAGGCAGGTACCAGAAGTTCATGGCCTTGCAGAATTGAAAAAGGTAGTTTTTTTTTTCCTCCATTCTAAACATGAAACAATAAATTTTAGAAAGCACATGAGAAGGAAACATGCAATGAGAACTTTCAACAGAACAAATCTCCCTATAATGCAGTAAAGATTAAAGGCAATGTGCCCAGTAAATCCTTTAAATATGATACATTGATTCATGACAAAGAACTAAGAGAATAAACTTCACTAACACCACAATAATTTCAAAGTTGCCTCTATCGAATCAAAGAGCAAAAGACATGGTGGACAGAAAGCAAAGAAATACAGCATATCTCAGACTGTTTCTGCAGTTACCAAAGAAATATGAAGCTGGACCAAATGGGTAACTATGAGAAATAGAAAATAAAATAGTACCCTAAAGCATTTCTAGCAGGCAGGCCATAGACTCAGAGAGTAATGTGTACTTTACATAGGCCAAGGACAATAGAAAAGAATGAAATCTACTCTCCAATGGGGTTTGGAGGACCCAAAACAGAAACCTCAGAGAAAAACAAGGAATCTATTCACAGAGAAAAATCTGGGCTCAGACAAGAAATATTTTCTCCACAGAATAGGAGTGGACATGTGATTTTAGAATTCTGGAGACCTGTGACTATCTTGTTCTCACATGGCTTCTTGTAGAATAAGTAATTAAAGTTTGGAATATGTGATTTTGGGGGATGAATCATCTATGGTTTTCGCTTAATTTTTATTCCATAGGCCCTCAGATCAAGAATAACTTGTATCTAAATGAGATATAAAAATCACTATGTATTTATTACATGTCTTGGACTTCTATTCTAATGTTGAGATCAAATAGGATTTAGTGTTTGTCTTCTTTGAGGAGGGTTGTAGCAATCTGTTTAGCATGAATCAAATATTTGACAATTTGCCTACATTGGAGAGTGGCCTACATTGGCTTTATTAATGTTTGCCAATAGCAGATTCACTTTCATCTTCCCACAATGAAGGCCTCACATACTAGATTGCACTGACAGAACTCATGTGATGATCTCGCACCAGTGCTAATGCTCTAAAAACTCTGTAAGATCCCCTGTTATCTCTCTTCTTGACTTCTTCAGTGAGTGTGGAGGTAAACTCAGATAAGACAAAATCATGAGGAAAGAACATCCAGAATTACTGAGTTCCAGAATGATCTATGAGACTATTTAAAATGGGCAAACCAACTTTCATTGCAATTGCCTCTAAAAATTTGGAGACATTTGTTTCTATAGAATAATCTGGCCAACTCTAAAATTTATTTGCTTTAGATTAAACAATGTCTTTTGTTTTCTCTATAATCATGGTCTCTGTGACATTTAGATAATGGTGATACTGCAAAGCATCCACCACCTATTAGGTAACCTTTGATGCCGGTACCTTGTTATCTTATAAGAAAGTTTCAGCAGCTGACTTTTAGAGTAAAAGCAATGAATGCACTAGTATGGAACCTTCTTCTGTGTACCTGAACATTATTTAAGGTACCATCAATTGTAAAACTGCATCATAATTTCAAAAATGTTAAAAAACAATTGGCCTTTAAACAGATGAAATAATGCATATTCCTCTAATTTTTATAAGTTATACTTTATTAAGAAGTTATCAGATATTCTTCTGTAATTAGCTAGGGAATTAAAAATAGAAAGAAAATGGAACTCAACAAATGGAACCATTAAGGAAATAAATCAAGGGGAATCCAGAAGAGAACGTAAGGAAAATCCAGGATGTGATGTGTAACAGATCTATCAAATAGACCAGTCTGGAGAATAAAACCTTTGGTAGATGCAGGCTGGCAACAAGTGAAATGATACATCAATCCATCTCTCACACTTAGGATGCGCAATACACACACTGAGAGCGGACTTGCAAAACATCATATCAAATATTTTTAACATTATGTAAATATTCTTATAAGTAAATTCTGTAAAAGGAAAATAAATAGCTCTTAAAATAATAGAAATGTATATGAATGAAAATATAAGTAGAACATAAACCTTGGCTCAGTAATTAATAATAAATATTAATATAAAACATTAACTTTTGATTGAAAAATAAAAATTTTTATTATATTTCTATGGGAAGAACAGAAAAGGATGCATGATTTATGTAGGAGGGCCCAAATATCATATACAAGAGGAAAGTAAAAATAGGTAATGACTAATTTTGATAACCCAAGAAGTGATACATAGACAAATAGTAGAGATGCATGCAAATTACTATTAGGAAAAAAAAAAGAATAGTCATAAAAGAATTAAAATGGTTCTGTAAAAATAATTTCAGGATGCAAAGTGGTTGTTAGGAAATTCAATTTTCATTGTAAATTCATCATTGACAGTTGATATTTCAATTATAAACATACATATTACTAATATCAAAAATATTTATAAATATCATTTCACTTATCTATGTGAAGATACTTATTAATGATACACTACAAAGTACCAAATAGATACCCTTCTTAACCAACCCCTACTTCTGGTCCCACACAAAAGAGTAAATATGAAAGTACATGTGCTAAAGAACAATATTTGTTTATTGGCTGTTGTAGATATATATATATATATATATTTTTTAAGAGAGAGAGAGAATTTTAATATTTATTTTTTTGGCAGACACAACATCTTTGTTTGTATGTGGTGCTAAGGATTAAACCCGGGCCGCACGCATGCCAGGCGAGCGCGCTACCACTTGAGCCACATACCCAGCCCTGTAGATATATTTTTGAGAGTGTAAATTATGTTGTCCTCCTTTAAAGTGTGAGTAAGCAAATTATATTTTTATTGATCAAATCTTTCATAACAACCATTTTTTGAAAGTAATATGTTGTTGCTTAGAACACAGCCATGCTTAATGGCTTCCATGCTGTCAATGACTACTGTTTTGGTTTGGATTCTAAACTGTTTCCCAAAAGCTCATGTTTTAAAATCATGATCCCTATTGTAGGAATGTTTAGAAGTGAGATGATTAGATTATAGGCACTGTAATCTCATCAGTAAATTGATCCATTTGATGGATTAAATATTTTAATGAATTATTGAGTGGTAACTCTAGGCAGATGGGGTGTGACTAGAGGAAGTAGATAACTGGGTGTATGCCCTCACAGATTGTATCTTTGTCACTGGCTCCCTGCTCTCTCTCTCTCTCTCTCTCTCTCTCTCTGCTTCCCAGCTGTCATGAACTGAGCACCTTTCTCTCACCCTCTACCAAGATGTTCTGCCTTATTTCAGACCCAGAGTCAGCTGAGTCAGACTGAGTCAGTCTGAGACCTCTGGAACCATGAGCCCATAAAATTTGCTTGTCAGATATTTTGTTTCAATGAAAAAAAAGATGATTAAAACAACTACTTTGGATCTACAATGACAGAGCTGAATAGATATGATATAACCTTGGGGGCTCCAGGTCTAAATTATTTACTATTGGCCTTTTACATAAAAAGTTTGTAAATTGGTGCTGCAAATGGTATTGACATGTGCTCTGGCGGGCAGTTAATTATCTGCCAGTCAAGATAGGGTTTTTTTTTAGTTTTTTTTTTCTTTTTTTTTTACCTTGCTCTATTTTAGTTTTATCCTTGGACTCAGAATGCTGCCCTTGGGATATATTCTTAAATACTGAGAAATGAAAGTGGGTTTTACAGTCTTAACTGAATATTTAGAAGAGCATAGTGAACTTTCACCACTTAAATTAGTCTGGCATCTACTGAAAAAGGTGTGATCTACTGAAATCTTACCTGCATGTGTGCAGCTTCATCCTCAATGAAGTTTTTGAGGATACCCCCCCATGGACAGTTTTGGACTGTCTCGTTATGAAAACCTGGTCCACATATCCAGCCATCACATGTGGCCTATATTCTGATATGAGACTCTGAGGCATACCAAAAGCCCAGAAAGTCCTGCTTGGCCTCAACCTCCCTTTACTATGGTTAAAAAGTGACCCCTGTAGAAAGCTGGTGCAGTTATGGAAATGAGTTTTTTTTTTTTTTGGAAGGACCATAATCTTGTGCAGTCTGCTATGTAGTGCCTGACTGAAGACACTTGTTTCATGTGCCTAGTTTTACAGTTATTTAGGCAGAAGAATACCAGATACTCTGTCACAGCTAAAGTAGACAAATTTAGTAATTGGCAAAGATAAAATTTCTAACTTTGGTATTAATTATAGTTTAGGAAAGTGTTAGTAATCATTAATCTATGTACTGTTTCAATTCTTTAGGATATGAGGTCGAACTTGGCTACCAGGTCACACTGCTTTCAGCCCCATAAAATACTCTTACCCCGGCTAAGCTCAACTGCAGCCTAAGACACAGGTTTAAAAGGAAGAAAGTCTTTGATATTTCTGTGTTGCTTCTTGCCTCATAACGTATAGGCTGGCCAGCTCAGATGCATATTCCTTGAATTCTGACTATGTAGATTTGTTACTGATTTCAATTCTATTCTGAAATTATTTTGCATTTTATTAGGATACTCTCTCTTCTAATTCTACCTCATTGGACCTTACCCAAAGCAATTTATTATAATGTCCTGTCACCAAATATGCATCACTATTAAATAATCTTTATACTTATTTAATAAAACATTATTATATTATTATAAAGATTTAATAGAATAATAATAAAAATACAGATAATAATCATATCAGGTTGCAGAAAGTATTTCCTTATTAGGAAGAAATAATATAATGTCTTTATTCATAACAGATATATATATATGTGTATATATATATATATATATATATATATATATATATATATATATATAAACCTAATATGGGAAAGGAGTAGAAAATGTTTTCAGGAATCTAGAGTAGGAATAATTAATTACCTTTTGAAATTCCCTGACCTACAACCCCCCCACACACACACATTACACACAAAATTTTTCTAAATATTTCTTTCTACTCTATGAAACCAATATCTATATAATATTAAATAGTTTAAGTTACAAATTAAATCAATTAACCACCTCTATGGACTACAAGCGAGTGGAAATGGAATTGCAACTGGGTATTTTGCTCAGGGGCATCATCACTGAGTCAAGAAAAACTCATGTTTCTGACAGATGTTTCTTTTGTGGCTTCCTGAACCCATTTGCCTAATCTTGGATCTCACTCCACCATGAAATAAAGAGATTGCACAAGAAAATGCATTTGTCTGTATCTCCTAGCATATTTTGCATGTAGTATGTATTAGAGACATATTTTTTTATAAGCTGATATTCTTGGAAGTTGATGTTCTTTGCTTCTCTTCCTCAAAAACTCATCGATTGCTACACACACACACACACACACACAAATATCCACATGCCATACACATGCATGCACACATGTACACATGCACAAAAATATATTAGCTCTTTACATAGAAAAAAATAGGTAAATATTGACAATGTCAAATCTTATAACTAGTATTTTAAGTAGATTATTTATAATATATTTGTTTTATCTTTTCTTCTGTTGATTTTCAAATAGCTAATAATTTTCGTTTTCATATTTATAAATCTCCAGTTTGGATATTTTCTCAGATTAAAGATAAAGTAAAGGTAAAGTAAATTTGTCTAACTTACCAGCATATTTGTTTCTTCCCATTCAAAAATATATACTGATATTAAAATGAGTAGGCATATTTCTTTATATTGTTATGTATCTTCATATAATTTATCATGAATTATTTTGCTTTGCAAGTTCAATTAAGTTCCATGCTCTAAAATTTATTAACATTATACCAAAATTTGCATTATTATCAGTAATAAATGTTTACTCACAACCAATCTTACAATTATTATAGGGTAATCATGAAAACCTCTTCTGTTTTTTTTTATGGCAAGTTTTATGGAAGAGTTTTATTGTTTCAGGTATTTGATTGTAATAAACTATATTTTCATTTTTTATTTGTTATTGGCTTATTAGCTTACAAGGTAGGAAAATACCCTAAGAGTAATTTTAGCACAATTCATTTATGTCCTCATAAATTACAATGAGCAATAAAGTCTTAGAAAATTATCTTCAAGATTAGTAATACGAGCTTGATATTTTGAGGGTTTGTTACTTTTTCTAATAATAATCCCTTGAGGGCTAGAGGCTTAGTGTATTAATATTTATATATGGCAATTCATTTTAAAGTGATAGTACAAAACATGCAGCATGATGAAATATTATTTCTAAAAATTAAATCAAATTTGTCTACATTTCCTTCTCAAACTTGTTATTTTATTGCTTAGGGGAGACTCTCCATGACAGTGACCACTAGGTCACAGTTATTCCTTGATGCTGGATAATGAAATCCCTATAGGGAAAACTCACATTTACCTTCTACAACACATTTTTGGCAGCTACAGCTTTTGCATGATAAATGTTGCAATTAAAACTATTATGTTGTGCATAAAATAACCTTTCTCAATCTTGCTTCAATTTTTTTAGAAAGCCATCAATATAATAGAAACTATATGAAGGCGAATTTTCAAAAGAAGAAATAACATAAATTCATAATTTACAACATTAATATTAATAGAAGCAATAATATTTTTGAAAGGAAACTTTCTTTCACAAAATGGGAAATGTTATTTTGTAAGATTATACATGTAGAGAAAATGAAAGACTCACTAGAATCACTTTACTTGTTTATTAATAAGAGCATCATATTTTAAAATATATATCTCAATAGGACATTTTTCTACTATTTTATATTAGTAGAGATTAATTACTCCAAAAGTAATGGAAAGACTATTTCTGAAGGTTGAATGTTCAGGGGAAATAATTCTATCCTCTCTTACTTGATTGCCTCTAGCTATAAAATAGAAACTGAACTTGAACTCAAAACTTGCACAGAATTGACTCAGTTTACCTCTTGGTACTATTTTGATCCTCAGACTTTCTCATGCATTAACTGGCACTAGGGTAATTATTGTGTGTGTGTGTGTGTGTGTGTGTGTGTGTTAATATAAGGCATTCAAAAGGTGCCCAGACATTTTGTCAAACGTTCACTTGGGGATGTGTTCCAGTTCCAAAGGAAGGGGATGTGGACAGGACAGAGTGAAGGAAGGATGTCATATTGCTTGAACTCCACAGGGCAAGGCAGTACAGCTGCACAGGTTCACTATACTTCAAGAATAGGGTAGAAGGACCCCAAAGTGAGCCAGGCGTCATCAGGGCTGCCATTGCCATCACAGGCTGAATTCACTGGCTCTTTACATTGGGCTGCCTCTCTTTTCCCCTGATCTCAAAGGATGGGAGGGTAGCAGCATTTTCATGTAAATGGGACCACACAGAGAGCAGTTTAAGTAGAGGCACCCTGGTGTATGATGCAGGTGAATCTGCCATTCCAATGATCCTGTAACAGGGACATCAAGCCAAGGCAGATAATTCTCAAGCTTAAGAACAAATGTAATTGACACTCCTTTTTTTTTTTTTCCTTCTCTATGTTAGAACAGTCATTTCTATCCTAATTTTTCATCTTGGACCCACAAAACCTTTTTGTCTTCATGGGTTTATAAAAAGAAATTTTGCCCCCAAATGAACCATAACTTGAATCTCACTCATACCTTATTTAGATGGTATTTAGATGACTTCAGATTTTAGACTTTGGAGCTGTTGCTGAAATGAATTAAGACAGAAGCTTTTGGAATAGAATAAATGTATTATGTCTCTGAATAGGTCATAAATTTGGAGGGGTCCAGGACAATAATGCTTTGGAATGAATTGTTTCTCATTGAAATTCACATGTTGAAGCTCTAGTTTCCAATAAGACGATATTTGGAGATGGGCTTTGGGAGGTTCTTAGGATGAGATAAGGTGGTAAGAGCTGTGTTCCCACAATGGGATTTGTGCTTTTGTAAGAAGAGGTACCAGGATGTGAGCCCTCACCAGAACTGGACAACTCATGCATCTTACCCTTGGAATTCCAGTCTGCAGAATTGTGAGAGAAAAAACAAAACAATGTATATATATATTACATATATATATATATATATANTATATATATATATATATATATATATATATATATATATATGTAAATTTAAACTACACAATCTATGGCATTTTATTATAGTAGCTGCACTTACACGCAGAGGCCAAATCTCTATGACTCAGCTTCCATCCAGCAATTTTTGAGGCTGTTATTGTTTATATACAAATCCTAAATGCTCTTCAAAATCCAGCTGTAGAAACCAAGTTCTGGATAGAAAACTACACAGGCCAAAACCTTAGATTTGGGGAAGACAGGAAAACTTAAAATTTCTGGTCCTTACCTTTATAGTTGGTGTTTACCACTACTTGTTCTTTGGCTTCCCCCATCCTAACCCCTTATTCTTCCTGTTTTTACATCAGTTTTCAAAGTTATTCATATCTTTTGCCAAAGTCTAACCAAGTTAACCCTTTTCTTGAGGTGAAAATGACTAAACCTTTTCTTAGGTACATGTTTCCCAACTTAATCTCTCCAGAGGTATATTAGACATCTCTAAAATCTCTGTCATTACTTTTAAGTTCTGGACTCAGCTTACAAATTTGGGGACTTCTAAGGTTGTGAGAAAATAGCATCGTTCTTAGCCCAGAACCAATCAATTTAAACATAAGATCAAGAAATAGTGGCCAAAATCATTAATGAATTCAGATTAGAAGATAAGGCTTATATATGTTTCTAATACTGAATACATATAATTACACAGATTTCTTGACATAAGTTGCAATCTCCATAGGGGTGTCTCTGGTTTCTGTTCTGTTCAATTTCCAGTATAACAGAAAGCAGAAAGGTACATATCTGAGAGACTAACTTCAGATGCCCTCACAATTTTATCCTCACAGTTTTACTCTTTGTTATCTATCCTTGGAATATCAGAAGTAAAGAAAAAATGTGATGAAGTAGTTTTATGGAGCTTTTTACACATGGGAGGTAAATGGAATAAGCAATTTCAAGTAGAAAACTTAATTTCTATTTAAGTATAATTGAAAAGAATGAGTGCATCAAAGTGAAACATTTATATAAATTATATTTTTCACAGAAAGGTTATATTGTAAAATTTATGTGTGAATGGGTGTGTGTGTGTTTACTCAATTTTCTAGCTGCAAGAATAATAATAGCCCAAGGTTTCCTGCCACTCTATGATATTTTAAATCAGAGTTTGTCAAACATCACAACATAAGCATGAATCTGTCCCATTTTTCATTTTTTTAAATAAAGTTTTATTGGAAAGACAACCATGACTACTATTTGTGTATATACTGTCTATGGCTACTTTTTAGATATAATGACAGGGTTAAACAGTTATTTCAAATACCATTTTGCCTGCAAACTTAAAATATTTACTTTCTGGCATTTTATGTAGAAAGTTTGCTCACCATTTAAAAAATAATAGAAATAAAATTGTAAACAAGTATTTGGATTAACAGCATTTTTAAATCTCTAAATAATATAAAATTCTGTGCCAAAATAACTTGCATAAAAATGTAACATGGGCATTTCTGAGTTTAGGGGTCCATTAAAAACCTATTTAATGTTTCCATTTGAACTTCTTCATAGGTTTAAAAATTTATAATATTAAAAGCTTTAAACATATATAATAGATTGTAATATGTCTTTTGATTTCATGTACTTCTGGATTATCATTAAGCAAATGAAAATATTACATTATTGAATCTCTTAAAATTTTACTATATATCTCTAAAGAAAAGGGCTTCTTTTGTATAATGTAAGTTCAAAACTAATATCACTCTAAAAATGTTAATAACTGCTTTATATCATCAAATATCTAGACGATGGTCACTTTTCTAATTATTTTGAATCAAAATTTAAAATTGTTCATTTATTACTTACATATATGATTTACAGTTTCTTCCAACATTTAATGGTTTTGAATTTTCAACGTATTTTTGAAGAATTGGGTATTTCTGAATTTTGTGAATTGCATTTGAATAGTGATATTCAAATGTGCCTCTTTCCTTTTTTTTGCATAAAGAACATTTTCATTTTTTAAAATAAATGACAGCAAAATGCATTACAGTTCTTACTACATATATAGAGCTCAATTTTTTGTATCTCTGGTTGTATATAAAGTAAGTTCACATCAATTTGGATTCATACATGTACTTTGGATAATGATGTCCATCACATTGCACCATCCTTGCTAACCCTCTTCCCCTTCTCTTTCCTTCCCACCCCTCTGCCCTATCTAGATTCCATCTATTCCTCCCATCTTCCCCCTCTTTATTCCACTATGAGTCAATCATCTTACATCAGAGAAAACATTCAGGATTTGTTTTTTGGGGGAATTGGCTAACATCACTTAGCATTATCTTCTTTAATACCATCCATTTACCTGCAATTGCCATGATTTTATTCTCTTTTATCACTGCGTAATATTCCATTGTGCATATATAGCATATTTTTTCAATCCATTCATCTACTGAAGGACATCTAGATTGGTTCCACATTTTAGCTATTGTTTATTGTGATGCTGTGAACATTGATATGGCTGTGACCCTGTAGTATGTTGTTTTTAAGTCCTTTGGGTATAGACCGAGGAGAAGGATTACTAGGTCAAATAGAAGAAAAAGTAGGCCCCAATCTCCATCATGTGGGATTAGGCCCCAACTTCCTTAATAAGACTCCTATAGCTCAAGAATTAAAACCAAGAATCAATAAATGAGATGGATTCAAACTAAAAAGTTTATTCTCAGCAAAAGAAATAATCTGTGAGGTAAATAGAGAGAAAACATCTTGGGAGTAAATCTTTACCCTCACACATCAGATAGAGTACTAATTACTAGGGTGTGAAGAACTCAAAAAGCTAAGCACCAAAAAAACCAAATAACCCAATCAATAAATGGGTCAATGACCTGAACAGACACTTCTCAGAAGAGAATATACAAAAAAATTAACAAATATATAAAAAATGTTCATCATCTCTGGCAATTAGAGAAATGAAAATCAAAATTACTCTAAGATATCATTTCACTCCAGTCAGAATGGCAGATATTATGAAGATAAACAACAACAAGTGTTGGTAAGGATGTGGGCGAAAAGGTACATTCATATATTGCTGGTAGGACTGCAAATTGATATAGCCAATGTGGAAAGCAGTATAGGGATTTCTTGGAAAACTAAAATGTGCCTCTTTTCATTATATTTCTCCCAAATTAGATGAAGACGTTTGAGTAAATCAAAATCAATGTGTTAAAGAAGATGTCATAAATTATGTTTTATACTTCCTTAGGAACTATGTAATATCTGCTTGTGTAAGTTTTGATAATACTGATTGTCAAAGAGATTGTTTCATTGGGGTTTGCAAAATAGAAATAACTAAAATTTATTCTTCTTTATTTATTTTCTGGAATATTTGTATAATTATGCATTTCTTCTAAATACAAAACAAGGTAAATCCCTAACTCTTTTTCTTTTTTACCATTTTTAATTTTTTTAAAAAAAAATTTGTTACCAGAGATTCAACCCAGGGATTCTTAACCACTGAGCCACTTCCCCATTTCTTTTTATTTTTTACTTTGAAACAAGGTGTCCCTAAGTTGCTTAGGGCCTTGCTAAATAGCTGAGATTGGCCTCAAACTTGCGATCCTTCTGCCTTTTCCTTTGGAGCCTGGGGATTATATGCATGTGTCACTGCACCTGGCCCTATATAGTATTCTTAATGATGTATTTAAATATTTTACTTAGTTATTGTAACACATCAAAGTTATTAGGCAGAAGATTATCAAATGGTCTAGATTTGCTCAGGGGAATGCTCCAGTTAGCTCAAGTTCTTTTCATTGGATCCTCACAGGCTTGCTGGTGCAGGATGTTGATGATTACTACACATCCTCTATGCCATGGGTGGCAGCACTTACTGTAAGGAAGCCTATTGCTCTCAGTGGCAAAGTGCTTTATGAGACCAAGCTTTGAAAGAGGTGTATCCATGACTAAGGATGTAAGGTTTCTTCGTAGTTTTAGTCAACAAAAATAGAAATTATACATATTTTAAAATGAAATACAAAGACAAATATATTTCCAATTGAACTTCAGGATTATATAATTCCTAATTTATCTCACATCCTTAGATTTCTGTCTCTATTCCCAACACCAAAATTTTTAGTTTCTTTTACAAACCCAGTTACTCTTTTGTTTTATATCACACTATATGCCTAACTGTCTCTAATGCCAAAATTGACAATACAATAAGCAACATGATTAATTAAAACAGCAATTATATTAATAAAAACATCCGTTTTGAGTGATGTTTCACATCTGGGGTGTGCTGCTCTAGGAGGTTGAATTAAATTGCTGTGCTTTAATGTCACTTAGAATACTTGTACTACATGTGGTTATGTCAGAGGGTTATCACTACAGGCAGTAGTACATATTTGTATTGGGAAGATATATTTAAAGGTCTCCAATGGATGACCACAACTGCAGATAGAAGTGTGTGTGTGTGTGTGTGTACATATACACACACATATACATATGCATACACACACAATTTTTTTTTTACCTATACAAACCTATAGCTATACCTATGATAAAATTTAATTTATAAATTAGGCTAAGTAATTAGCAACAACAATAACCAATGATAAAATAGTACAATTATAACTATAATAATTGTCATAAAAATTATGTTTATATGGCCTATCTCAAAACATATATTGTACTATAGATCTTATCAACATCAGCACATGATTATTTTACTTTGTGCAGTATAGAATTTTCACTTAATTACTTTATGACTTATCTCTGTTAGACCCTAATTCCTAACATCACTATTTGTGGGCTTTGGTAGCTTTATCAAGGGAAGTAAAGGCTACTTGAAAATAAGCAAGGAGACTCCACATCTGCGGCTCTGCAAACTGAGAGGGCTGCCAGGTGACCAGCAGCTGTGGTATATACACTATGGATGCCCTGCACAAAATGATGGCTCATATCCAGGGCAAAGGGAAGAGGGCAGAGTGAGGTTTCCTCTGGTTATTCAGAATAACATAAAGCTTTGAAATAAAACTTATGAAATGCTCATTTCTATAATCATCCATTTAAATATTTTCAGACACAGATTGATTATAAGTAAGTGAAACCTTGGGAAAGTTAAGCTGTGAGGGAAGGAGGCTACTGTAAACAGTTTTATTTATTTAAAATTAAGTTTTTAAGAATCGTTTCTCTTAGATTTAATCTGTTTTATAATCATGAAAGTGTTTATGTACTTCCAAAGTTATATTTATCATGTAATATAAATTCATGGAAGACTAGACACTAAAATTATCCTCTCCAATCTATTCCTTTTCTTGCTTTATGAGTAATCATTTTTTAAAGATATGGTTAGCCTTTTATGATTTTTAATAAAAAAGACACACATAAATGTATGGGAGCTTTTTTTCCTAGCACTTTCTAATTGTTCTGAACCTAAGAAAGTAAAAGAAAAAATCTGTATATATATATATATATATATATATATATATATATATATGTGTGTGTGTGTGTGTGTGTGTGTATTTTTTACCTTTTATGTACTTTTTTAGCATAGTAAATTTTGGTTATCCTTTTTAAATAAAATATGAATAAATTTCTCAATTTGTTTTGCAGTTACCATATTCAAGGATTTTGTTAGTTCATTAAACCATTCTCCATTTATGGCTGAGTTTTTAGCAGCATTGCATTATTACAAATAGGGCTGCAGCAATAGCCTTGTGCACAAGTCCTTTCACATTTTGTCAATATATTTTTGATAGAAATCCTGTAAGCAAAATTTCTGGGAAAAAGAATAAGATTATGTATATTTAAATAGTTGTTTTAAAAAGTTTATTTATTTCACATGTCTACTTTAAATATACCAGCCAGATGTTTACAATATTACTAACTCTTTGAACATACAACTGAATTAAATTTGCAAGCTTTAGTAAAAGGGTATTATATTAAAGATACCCACCATATGAAATGTAATGGATTTCCTTTGCACCATTAAGTTATTACTTTTGTGCATCCTTTGCTTTTTGGTTGTCACAGAAATAACTCTAGTCATATAATTTTTAACAGATCAATTGAGAAGAATGTAACTTCTATTTTTACCAAGGTCTTTTTTTCAAAGGGAGGCTATAATAGGAAATTCTTTGTGGTTTAAAATTAAAATTTTAAATTATTATTCCTTTAAGCAATGAAAAAACTAAAGTCTTTACTATTGTCTATCGGAAGACTTACACTGGAACTATTCAAAGATATTGCTGCACACACAAGGAGATATAAACATAAAGACCCTGGATAGGCTGTTGAGCCATGTTTATCCATAGTTTAGAATCAGAGACATTAACATTCTTTGTTTTCAGTTAAGGTATCTTTTCCTTCTTTGAAAATGTGTTTGGTTTGCTGTGTGGTACCTATCATATTTCTGAATCTCAAAAATAGCAAATTTTAAGTGGGACTTCTAATTAACATCTTTTACTTATTTAAAGAATTAATAGCACTGCTTTTAGAAATGATGAAGCTGTTTTCCCACTGATTAACTTTATTTTCCAAATTTAAATTCAGGAATATAGATTTTTCAATAGAAGGAGAGTCGAAGATAATTTCAAAACGGCATGCATAATGAAATACATTAATTTATTATGGTCATATTTGAGAAAAAATTGCCCCCATTGTTTTAGTTGTAGAAGCTGTCACAGTAAAATCAACTATAAAATATGTTATGTATCAACATAGGCTAACAATTCTTTAAACATTTACCCTGAAATAACTGCAGTTTTGTTTATTATATGTATAGCTTGTAAAAGGAAGTAATGTGTATAGCTGAAGTTTAGCACATCTTAATTAAACATAATGTTTATTCTTTTAAATTAAATGGGTAGTGCTTATTTGTATTTATGGCTTCTGAGTCAAATTTCCTGAGTTCTATTTTTGTCTCTGACATTGGCTACCTATGTGATCTTGGGTACATTATTTAAATTTATGTCTCAATTCTAATTTATTTCAAACTGTTAACTTTTCATAGCTATGAATAAAATACCTGACATAAAAAAAACTTAAACAGGGATAATGTATTTTGTCTTAGAGTTTCAGAGGTTTCAATCCATCCTTAGCCAGCTTCATTGTTTGGGCTTGAGGTGAGACAGAACATTATGGAAGAAGTTTATAGAGGAAGAAGGCTACTCAGGCCATGGAAGCTGGATGCAAAGAGAGAAATGGGAAGGAGAAGGGGACAAGAAATAACTTCAAAAGCACACATCTAGGGACCTTCTTCTTAAAACTGTATCTCCTAAAATTTTTATCACCTTCCTATAATACCTTTAAATTATCAATCCAATGGTGGATTTATCCACTGATGAGGTCAGAGTCATCATGACCCAATCACATTCTCAAAGCCTTATAGGTGAACATTGAGGCATTGAGGAGCAAGCCTTAACACATGAATCTTTAGAACACTCATATCCAAACCCAAACATTGACATCATGATAGGATTTTCCTCATCATATTTGTGTCAAATGAAAAGATTTTTAACTACTGCTAATTGTATAGTTATCATTGATCATTTACTAAGTACCTACTTAGTGAGTTTAAGTAATGATATGTTTGATAAGTATAATTATTTAATTTGCTTACATTTCTGGATAATCAATTAAATATCATTTAACCCAAATAATATTGAGAAAATTAATTCAGAATACTAAATAGGCAAATAAAACCAAAAACAGAAAATGAGAAGAATAGATATTTTTTTAAGGCCAATAGTTTTGTGGAAGCCAAAGTTCTCTTATAGAAGGAGTGCATTTCTTTATCTGTTGGTGCCATGGTTGGTCCACATGATTTAACAATTGAGATTGGATTAAAAGTGATACATGCAAATTCTAAATGGAAACTTGGAGTCAGTTTATGTTTTCTTTGTATATCACTCTAAGAAAAACATCAGACTCCACTTCTGCTTTAGCCTGAATTTTCAAGTCAAAAAGCTTCAGTGAAATCCTCTGATAGGGAAATTAGAAAGACTACCTCATTTATAATAGCCTCAAAAAAAAAAAATAAAACTTGAGAATCAACGAAAGAGGTGAAAGACCTCTACAATGAAACTACAGAACACTGAAGAAAGAAGTCAAAGAAGACCTTAGACGATGGAAAGATCTACCTTGTTCTTGAATAGGCAGAATTAATATTTTCAAAATGACCATATTACCAAAAATACTAAAGAGTTTTAATGCAATTCTAATCAAAATCTCAATGACATGCCTCAGAGATATAGAAAAAGAAGTCATGAAATGCATCTGGAAAAATAAGAGACCAGAATATATAAAGCAATCCTGAGCAAGAAGAGTAAAGTAGGTGGCATCAGTATACCAGACCTTAAACTATACTACAGAGCAATAGTAACAAAAACAGCATACTACTGGCACCAAAATAGCCTGGTATACCAATGGTACAGAATAGAGGACAAAGAGACAAACCCATATAACTACAGTTATCTTATATTAGACAAGGGTGCCAAAAATATACATTGGAGAAAATATAGCCTCTTCAATAAATGGTGCTGGGAAAACTGGAAGTCCATATGCAACACAATGAAATTAAACCCCCATCTCTCACCATGCACAAACCTCAACTCAAAGTGGATCAAGGACCTTGGAATTAAACCAGAGACACTCTGTCTAATAGAACAAAAAGTAGGCCCAAATCTCCATCATGTTGAATTAGGCCCCAACTTCCTTAAAAAGACTTCTGTAGTACAAGTATTAAAATCAAGAATCAATAAATGAGATGGATTCAATCTAGAAAGCTTCTTCTCAGCAAAATAAACAATCAGTGAAGTGAACACAGAGCCTTCATTTTGGGAGCAAATTTTTACCACAAGCACTAAGACAGAACACTAATCTCTAGGATATATAAAGAACTCAAAAATCTTAACACCAAAAAAAGAAATAACCCAATCAATAAATGGACCAAGGACACGAACAGACCCTTCTCAGAAGAGGACATACAATCAATCAATAAAAAACATATGAAAAACTGTTCAACATCTCTAGCTATTAGAGAAATTCAAATCAAAACTACTCAAAGATTTCATCTAATTCCAGTCAGAATGGCAGCTATTAAGAATACAAAAAATAATAAGTGTTGTCAAGAAAAAGACACATTCTTACATTGCTGGTGGGACTACAAATTGGTGCAGCCATTATGGAAAGCAGTATGGAGATTCCTTATAAAACTTGGAATGAAACCACCATTTGACCCAGCTATCCCACTCCTAGGTAGATATCTAAAGGACTTAAAAATAGTATACTATAGGGACACAGCCACATCAATGTTTATAGCAGCACAATTCACAATAGCTAAACTGTGGAACCAAACTAGATGCCCTTCATTAGATGAGTGGATAAAGAAAATATGCTATATATACACAATGGAATATTATTCAGGTTTAAAAAAGAATAAAATCATGACATTTACAGGTAAATGGATAGAGCTGAAGAATATAATGATAAGTGATGTTAGCCAATCCCTCAAAAAACAAATGCCGAATGTTTTCTCTGATATAAGGATGTTGATTCATAATGGGGTTCGGGGGGAGCATTGGAAGATTAGACAAACACTAGATAGGGCAAAGGGGTGGTAGGATAAGGGAGGAGGTATGAGGGTAGGAAAGACAGTGGAATGAGATGGACATCATTACCCTAAATACATGTATGAAGACATGGATGGTGTAACTCTACTTTGTGTACAACCAGAGATACAAATAATTGTACTCTGTATGTGTAATATGAATTGTAATGCATTCTTCTCTCATACATAAAAAATTAGAATATTTTTTTTTAAAAAAACCTTCCCAGGTTAGATAAAGCCAAGCAGAAAGAAGTAGTACCACAGCTGACTTTGGGATATCAAAAAGTTCCTGCGTAAAACTGGTGCTGACCTGCAGTGGGAGCAAAAATGTATAAAACATATTGGAAATATATTCTAAGGGTGTTGGCAGAAATTCGGAGTTAATATTAGATGGAAGTAAACCTAGAAAGCACCTTTCCTGAAATTCTATTATAATATAGTTTATATTGGGCTAGAAGTCAAAATCCATTCTACTCTCCTTTTTAAGGGAGAATAGTTCAAATAAGTGTACATTTGCTATATATACTTGCAGCTGCCTTGAGAATTACGGGCTCCTGTATAAGAGGTAGAAGGCAAAAGTGAGGAGGACGTTATCAACTTGCATTTACTGGCAGTTGCTACCTACTAAAAGGTCATGGCAAGATTGATACAACTATCCACTATCTATTTGGCTCAGAGCTAAAGAGAATTTGATATTGTAGTATCTCTCATGTATACATTCTCTATTTCATGGGAGTATATTCATGAGATTTAGCCAAGAATCTATCTGTGCTATTCTTAAAATAATCATGAGGTCACCTAATTTTATGCATTTCATTATTTCTTGCTTTATATAGCTACACTGTGTTTTGTTCGTTTGTCTGTTTGTTCTTTGGGATGCATATTGGATGACATAAGGGTAATTTTGTGACAATACATAATTTGACAAGGCTCACAAAATAAACAGCTATCTGTTGAACACTCACTACATAACCAATTAATTCATATTTTATTGTATTTAAGCACTGTTATAGTTTGTATATGAAAGGTCTCCCCAGATTTTCTGTGTTAATGCAGGAATATCATAAGTGAAATGATTACATTATGAGAGTTGCAACCTTACTGGTCCATACTAGTTTGAATGGACTCACTGGGTGGTAACTTTGGGCAGGTGAGGTTGGCTGGAGGAGGAGAGACTCTGGGGACATGCCCTGGAAGAATTCATCTTCCCTGCTTCTCTTTCTTCCTGCTTCCTGGCCACCTTGAGTGGAGCAGCACTCCTTCACTACACCCTTCCACCATGATGCCTTGCCTCACCTTGGGCCCAGACCCATGAAGTTGGCCCACCATGGATCAAACCTCTGAAACTGTCAGCCCACGTAGACATTTCCTCCTCTAAATTGTTCTTGGCAGGTTATTTTCATCACAAAGATGAAAAGCTGACTAACACATGTGCACAAACAATGATCCATGGAAAGTATATGTATGAATAAGGTCCACTGAATAAACACAATGACGACTTTTACTGTAGGAGAAAGGTAATGGAAACGGAAAATGATGGAAGACAAAAGGAAAGTATATATATATATATATATATATATA
>NW_026000108.1:26600287-26677887 GCF_001458135.2 Marmota marmota marmota | reverse complement strand
TATATATATATGACTTTTTTATTGGTTGTTCAAAACATTACAAAGCTCTTGACATATCATATTTCATACATTAGATTCAAGTGGGTTATGAACTCCCATTTTTACCCCAAATACAGACTGCAGAATCACATCGGTTACACATCCACGTTTTTACATAATGCCATATTAGTAACTGTTGTATTCTGCTACCTTTCCTATCCTCTAATTTATATGGATAAGATTATGTGTGCCATTCAGAATAATGGCCCCTCAGAAATGTTCATGTTCCAATTCCAGGAACATGGATATACTACTTTTATATAGCAAAAGGTAATTTGCAGATGTGATTGATTTAAAAGACCAGAGTGTGGTGAGTGGTGACTTGAATCCTGGTTTCTGATTGCCTCATGGCTGTGTTTGCTCTGGTAAATTCCTGTACCTTTCAGGTCAAGATTGCCCATTTGCTTTGGGGATGCTCTCAAGAAAATTACATGCAAAGGGCTGAGCTGTATCAGTCAGACCTTGAATTTAGGCACCAACTCCTGGGGATAGACAATCCTAAAGTCTCACCAGTTGGGTGTCCTTTAGATAGCCTGATTAGCTGAAAATTTCCCACAAATAACCTTTTGATGAGACCTGTGTAATAAACGTGCTGTATTAACTCTAGGTCATTCATTCTTTATCTGGGGGTCAATACCCAACTGGCCCCAGCTTTTTCTCTCTCTATGTGTGTCTGTTTGTCCTTTCTCAATTCCCCATCATCCCTCATCCACCGATATTTTCCTTAATTAATGGTTGTGGCTGAGAGATGGTGCCTCTGCACCTGAGATTGGAAAATTAGCCTGGATTATTTAGGTGGACTCAATTTAATCCCAAGGCAGAACACTCAGTGAGAGGTGATGTGAGATCCCACCTGATGTTTCTAAAGATGGAAGAAGAGGCCATGAACCAATAAATATATGTGGTCTCCAGAAACTAAATAAGGCCAAAGACAAAAATATTTCCCCTAGATTCTACATAAAAGTTGCAGGCCAGGCAACAGTGAGACATGTTGCACACTCTAGCTGCTATAACTAAATAAATTCGAGTTCCTTGACTTCATTATGGTTATGAAAATTTGTTACAGCAGCTAAACTAATCTGATATTATTTCATTCCTTTTTGTAACTTTATTAGTACAGAAGAATACATATAGAGACAAACATATACATTACCACATAAAGTCCAGAATTCTTTTACTGGAAAGAGGACTAGGAAACTGAACCACAGAAGTTCCATCCCTCTTTTCTTATATAAAGGTCTCACCTAACACATTCAGTTTAAATTTTTTCCCTTTATATAAATGAAATGATGCAGTACTCAATCTTTTTATTGATATTTCATTCACTATGTTCGTAAACTTTATCCATACTTATCTATGTAGTAACAGATTATACAGAATTCAATTCTTTATTTTATATTGATTTGTGATTATACTGTGGTTTCTTTATCCATCTTACTCTTAACAGGCATGTAAGTATTTTCCTTTTCTTTAAGCACAAATTGTGCATTATGAACTTTTCAATTTATATCTTTGGGAAATACACACACACACACACACACACACACACACACAGGAGTGAAACCTAGATGGAAAAACAGATGTGTTTTTGTTCAATTTTAGTAAATGTTACCAGTTATAGTTTAAAGATTGAAGATGATTACAATTTATTTGATGTTCTCATTCAGTAAAGGGATCTACCATGACCTATTTTCTTGATTCTGGGAAGGCTCTGTGTCTCACTGCAGCAACAGAATATAGCAGAATGATGCTAAACCTCTTTCTGAGCTAAGGTATTAAGACCTGAGTACTGTTATATCTAATCTAGAAACATTTGCTTATACTTTTACTTCATTTGGTAATCAACCCTAATGTCATGAGAAGGAGCCCAAGAGAAACCAAATGTAGGTATTCACACCAATACCTACCAATAGTAAATTTGTAGAATCAACCCTTAATTGATTACTAACATCCAAACCCGAATTCCAGATGTGTGAATAATAAGGCATACAAGAAATTGGATTCTTTTACCCTAGCTACCACAGTTAGCACCACATGAATTGGGGCGGGAGGGAACTAGACAAATTTCTTCTCAAACTCTTCATCTACAAAATAAAATATTTTCTTTAAGCCACTATGTTATGAGGTAATTTCTTTTTTATATATCAATATGAAATGGGAATGAAATGGTACCTAGAGGAAGAGGACAACATACCAAAGGCCTGTACACATGGCACTGGATTTCAAGGAAGGCAGTGAGCAGAAACTTGAAGGGTATTTAGGAAACTGCATGTGAAAAGAGAGAGAGCCCCCAAAAGACTTAGACATAAAGCACAGTGAGAAGATATTGAATGACAGAAGAAAGAAATACTTGTTATGTAATATTATTACAATTCTTTTTTTTATTGGTTGTTCAAAACATTACAAAGCTCTTGACATATCATGTTTCATACATTAGATTCAAGTGGGTTATAAACTCCCATTTTTACCCCAAATACAGATTGCAGAATCACATTGGTTACACATCCACATTTTTACATAATGCCATATTAGTAACTGTTGTATTCTACTACCTTTCCTATCCTCTACTATTCCCCCCTCCCCTCCCATCTTCTCTCTCTACCCCTTCTACTGTAATTCATTTCTCTCCTTGTTTTTTTCCCATTCCCCTCATAACCTCTTATATGTAATTTTGTATAACAATGAGGGTCTCCTTCCATTTCCATGCAATTTCCCTTTTCTTCCCTCCCACCTCATGTCTCTGTTTAATGTTAATCTTTTCCTCCTGCTCTTCCTCCCTGCTCTGTTCTTAGTTGCTCTCATTATACCAAAGAAGACATTTGGCATTTGTTTTTTAGGGATTGGCTAGCTTCACTTAGCATAATCTGCTCTAGTGCCATCCATTTCCCTGCAAATTCCATGATTTTGTCATTTTTTTAGTGCTGCGTAATAATCCATTGTCTATAAATGCCACATTTTTTTTTATCCATTCATCTATTGAAGGGCTTCTGAGTTGGTTCCACAGTCTAGCTATTGTGAATTGTGCTGCTATGAACATCGATGTGGCAGTATCCCTGTAGTACGCTCTTTTAAGGTCTTCAGGGAATAGTCCGAGAAGGGCAATACCTGGGTCAAAAGGTGGCTCCATTCCCAGCTTTCCCAGGAATCTCCATTCTGCTTTCCAAATTGGCTGCACCAATTTGCAGTCCCACCAGCAATGTACAAGAGTACCCTTTTCCCCACATCCTCGCCAGCACTTGTTGTTGTTTGACTTCATAATGTCTGCCAATCCTACTGGAGTGAGATGGTATCATAGGGTGGTTTTGATTTGCATTTCTCTGACTGCTAGAGATGGTGAGCATTTTTTCATGTACTTGTTGATTGATTGTATGTCCTCCTCTGAGAAGTGTCTGTTCAGGTCCTTGGCCCATTTGTTGATTGGGTTATTTGTTATCTTATTGTTTAATTTTTTGAGTTCTTTGTATACTCTGGATATTAGGGCTCTATCTGAAGTGTGAGGAGTAAAGATTTGTTCCCATGATGTAGGCTCCCTATTTACCTCTCTTATTGTTTCTCTTGCTGAGAAAAAACTTTTTAGTTTAAGTAAGTCCCATTTGTTGATTCTTGTTATTAACTCTTGTGCTATGGGTGTCCTATTAAGGAATTTGGAGCCCGACACCACAATATGTAGATCGGAGCCAACTTTTTCTTCTATCAGATGCAGAGTCTCTGATTTGGTATGAAGCTCCTTGATCCATTTTGAGTTAACTTTTGTGCAATATTATATAAAATTAGCAAAGTTGGAACGATATCATTTACAGGAATGTAGACACTTCAAAGATTATCTAATTACATAGCCGAGTTAGTAGGAGAGATTTTCAGGACCTATATAGGGAGTAACCTTTGAATTTTACTAGCTGCTTATAAGATACTGGGAGAAAGTAAAATGAATTAAAGAAGTCACCAATGTAATTATTCATAGCATTTATGGGCAGGATAAAAAAGCAAGAAATTCTGTATTTGAAAATTAAACTGTTTCTCATTTCAAGGGTTTTCCTATAAATGATTCTAAATCTAAGAAATACATTTCAGGTAAGATTATATCCATGATGTAGCTGTTTATCCTATGCTACTTCTTGAAAAAATCTTAGATCACTTGTCTTTTGGTTCATAGGTCTTCACATTTAAAATAACTACACTTGGAAAATCTCATTTATTACTGCATCTGATATAGATAATAAGATCTTAAATCTTAAGATTTATCTTGCTCCTATAATGTCTTGTGAGTAGGATATTTTGTGTGTTTCACAATTTAAATAATTTCTGATTAAGAATATGAATTTAAGTGACCTGTGTATAGATAGCTATATATCATTTGATAGTCCTCCCAACTTCTCTTCCCCCTTTTTCTTTAATTTTACATGCATTATGAGTGGCTTGACCTTAAGTATTTGGGAGAATTGATGCTGTATCATTTTCCCAAGATATTTGTACATTTCATCTCTTGAAATTGTTGCCTCTGGGAAAACAGTTTGCACAACCTGAGAAACCCCTGTATAAGGGAACTAGTGATAGCAATGGCTCTTTGCCGGGTTGTCCTTACCCTTCTGTAATTTCAGCTAATTTTATTCTACCAATTTTAAGACCTATAAAACTATAATCATGAATCTAGGGAATATCAAGGCTCTATCAATTTGATTATTATAAAATACAGTAGATATTGCTATTTGCCTAATCTCCCAATATACATTTACATTCCTTCTTCATAATTTAACCCCAATATTTTCATGCTACCAATAGGCTCCACTTAATCTTCACTGTTTTATTTTAGTTATGGGGATATCACTATGATATGTACACCTGAACAGCTGAGAAGGATTTTTTTTTTTAATTTAGTATTCCATTTAAAAAGAATCCTCTTTTCATATATTGAAATGCTTAAGATGGCAATATTACCAAAAGTGATCTAAAGATTCAACACAATTTATTTCAAAATCATGTTAGAACTTTTATCAAAAACAGAAAATTGATACTGAAATTTACATGGAATTGTAAGAGACCCAGAGTAGAGAATAAAATCTTGAAGAGAATAACAAAGTTTGAGAATAAATACTTTTCAGTTTCAAAATTACTATGAAGTCAAAATAATCTAAACAGTCGTAGAGACATGATCATAAACATATAGAACAATGAAATGGAGCTAGGAGGCCATAAATAAACATACATCTGTGCTCAATTTTCCCCATGAATGCCAAGAGCATTTGGTAGAGAAAGAATAATTTCTACAACAAACAGTCCTTAAAAACTAGATTTTCACATGTGAAAGAATATAGATTGACTCCATCTTAAGATTTGTACAAAAATCAACTCAAAATGCAAGAAAGACTAATCAGAGCTAAAACTCTGCAAATCTTAAAAGAAAATATGGAAATACATTTTCATGACCTTAGATTGATGAAGGCTTATTAGATACTTCATAAAATACAAGAGGAACAAAATAAAAAAAAATAAATTGAACTTCATACATTAAGAACTTTTGCATATCAAAGGACATTATCAAGGAAGTGAAAAAGTAAGTATAGAATGGAAGACATTTGCAAACCATTTTCTTGAAAGGTTTCTAGTATCCAGAACATGGAAATAACTCAGTTAATAAAAAGGAAGAAAATACAATCGAGAAATGGAAAACAGGCCCGAATCAGTATTTCTCCAAAGAAATGAAGTGTCTAACAAACATAGGAAAAGATGCTCAATGTTATTTGTTAAAAGTATAATGGATTTAAAAACTACATTGAGATTAACACTGATCCAAAAAACAAAAACAAGTATTGGCAAAAATATGAAGGAAATAAAACCTGTGTCTATTGCTGGTTGACATATAAAATATCAGTAGTTTTTTGAACAGTTTAACAGTTTCTCAAAAAGATAAAACATAGTTCAATAATTCTTCTACAACAAGAATACTCCCAAATTAAATAATAATAATAATAATAATAATAATAATAATAATAATGTTTTCAAACACTAGTACAAGAAAATTCATAGCAAAATATTTTTTCATTAGCAATAGATGAAAACAGCCGAAATCTCTACCAAATAATGAATGGAAAAACAAAATATGGTGTAACTGTACAATTCAACATTAGTTAGCCATAAAAATAAATGAGGTAAGTGATACATGCTATCTGTTGTGTTAGTCAATACTCCATCATTTGGGCAACATAACTGACATAATTAGCTGGAGCAGAGGAAAGATTAATTTGACCTTAGGATTTCAGGAGTTTCAGTTCATGGTTGTCTGTCCATGTTACTTTGGAAATGTGAGAAGGCAGCAGATATGTGGAAAAGGCCAATCACTGCAGGAAGCAAAGAAGCCCAGGGAAAGACCTTGGGTCTCTATATCACCTTGAAGGACATGCCCTCCATAAGCTTGTTTTTTCAGTATCTTATAATCGGATCCTCTTTTGAATGTTTCACCACCTCCCGGCAACATAGGCTAAGAACCAAGCCTCCAACACATGAACTTTGGGGTGACATTAAGGTTACAGACCATAGTAAATGTGGATCAATCTTGAAAGCTTGTTAAGGAAAAGAAACCAGAGACAAAGCACCACCATGTATGGATGATTCCATATATATGACATAACCAGATTAAGTGAATCCACAGAAAGAGGCGAAAAAATAGTGCTTGCCAAGGAGTAGGTACAAAGTGACTGCTTGGTGGTATGGGGCACTCTATTGTGGTGATGAAAATGTTTTGAAATTTGATAGATAATTATCTCCCAACATTGTGAACTGTAATAATGCTACTAAATTATAAACTGTAAAATAGTGAGTTTTATGTCATCTAAATTTTACCTCAATTTAAAAAAAATAACAAAAAACACACAAAAAAGTTATTAATGCACTTGAAGATATGTTTGGCATTTCTTCTTTATTCCTTCCAGAAATGCATCTACAATGCCAGCAAGTTACAGTAGATATTTGAATACCTTGATAGCAAAAGGCAAACAGAAGAACGCAAAGAGAGAACATCTCCACCTCAGAAATGCTTTTATGCAAAAAGAAAAAATAAAATAAAACATTAGAACACTAAAGAGAATTTTGTTACTTACAACCAAATGAAATTCTAACCACTAATGTATCAATAAAGGTATTTAAATTTATCCAGAGAGATCAAGAAAAAAATTTTTAAATTGTGTAAAAATTAACTTTTTTATTAACACAATTTTTCCTCATTATTTGTAGTAAAATAATCATTAAAACTCAGAATTTAGGATGTGCATTTCAAGAAAGATAGGATATACATTACCAATCTGCTTCTCATATTAAAATTGACATATTTATTAAAGATCTATTTCTGTGGATTTTTTTGCATGAATCATTTTTCAGACAGACAACTTCCACCAGGCGACAAAAGCAACCTGTGAATGCAAGATGGTCAGAAACAGATTTGTTTTGAAAAGGTAAAATACAATTTGGAACAGTGAAACAAGCCCAGAATTCTTGTTTTATTCTGCTAATATGTATAGGTGTAGAAGTTTGGGGTATTTAAAAAAAAATCCTATTTTCTTGCATCTCTATGGTTTCTGAATTCTGTAACACAAAATTTTTGTTTATTACTCTATTTCAACATTGAGTTAGGGTCTCAATTTTGTAAACAAAAAATAAGGACATGCATTTGATTTTCAGACAAGAAGCAAGTGTTTAATATGAGCATGCGTCAGACATCAAAGGAACATACACACTTCAGGAAATGGTTATTTTGCATTTCTGTGTCTTTACCCTTTCTCCCCTCTTTCCTGTCTTACTCTTCCTCCATAGTGTTTGGAATGATGGCCTGTCATTATGCTGCTGGGAGCCATTAGCCAAGTAGGTATGACAATTTCCTTGCCAGCGTACCCCATGTTGCAGTGACATTGAATGTAGGTGACCTTGCTCAAGGACCAGGGCAGATTAGGGTGTTCCCGGTTTAGGATAATCGGGTTTAGGGAGTTCCAGGTTTAAGATTATTCCTCCTGGGAATAGGGCGTATCCTGCTGCCTGAGTTCCCCTTGAGTTCTCACGGGATTCAGACAGTATATTTTGGGAGACAGAAGCCCAGTGAGGGGATTTGGGCAGAGAACATGGATTTCCCCAGAACGTGATTGTAGACGGCTGGTGTGAGTTCTGGAATAAAGAGTTGCTGTTTGAATCTACAAGCTGTGTGGTGGCTCGTGATTGTGTGCCCAGCCAGACTGCGGCATTATGCCATTGTTTCTTTCAGAACTTGATTCAACATTACATAAAATTTATCTAAATATTATAACATTTTTCTTTATTTAATCCAGAATAATGCCTGTGGTTGAGATTAGTATTTCCATAGTCTGAACTTGGTTTGTCTTCTCTGAAACCCATGATGAAATTTGATGCTATTGTGACATTGTTGGGAGGCGAGGCCTTTAACAGGTGAACAAATTATCATGAGGGATTAATGACTTTCTCATAGGAGCAGGTCTATTCTTATGTGCAATTGTTTTTATAAATCAAGGCAGACCCTTATTTTCTTTCACCTTTCTCTTTAACATCTTACCCTTCTATTTTCAGTTGCAGTTGAAGCAACATGAGGTCCTTTATCAACACTGGACTCATATTTTCCAGCCTCAAGAACCGTAAATGAAAACAAACCTCTTTTCTTTACAAATGACCAAGTCTCAGGTATTTTTATATAACAACAGAAAATCTCTCAAGACAACTATTAATGATACTATTTTTAAGTTTTCCTTTTTATTTTGCAATATCTTTCAATGTTGTAATCCTTATAAGAAATGTAGAGTTTTTAACGGACTAGATAAAATGGGAGGGGTGTGTAATACCTCAGAATATTTTAATATTGAGACTCGTTTCAGCTCATATAACATGAGGAGGACTAGCTTAGAATTCCAATGCCTTTTATGATTATCATTACAAGCCAACAGAATGCAACCCACCATTCCCTGTATCCTACAATTCAATTGATTTATAGCCACATTAGAACAAAGAACTGAAAGAACTCAGCCAACCACCAAACCATGTCAGAAAAAGATAAGCTCTTTCAAGTTGATTATATGCTTGTCATGTCAATTAACCTAGTATCCCATTAATAGCCTTCTCATGTGGATTCAATTGCCTCATGAGTAGCACAACAGCCATTTTTTCCTGCCAAAGTACTCTTTATAAGAGATTGAACTAGAATTTTCATTTCCCTGGAGAAAGTGTCCTTTTGAAACTTTCCTGTAGAAGTATGCTCAAGATGATGTAAATTGTTTGTAAAAATGCTCAGAACCTGGTTTTTGTTGTTTGTTTTCTGTTTGCTAGAAAAATTGGAGAAATCATTATTTGTGAACACTTTTAATAGATGTTCAGGAAAGTAGGTGATGAAAGTAAGATATATGGTTGTGTTAATTTTGATCAAAAGAAAAATATAAAACTAAATTTTGATGTAGTTAAAGATGTAACTTTGAACAACTTGGTTAAACGTGTATAAACTGCAGAATCCTGCATATATATATTTCATCTTTGACATGTGCGGGTTCAGGTTGTTTCAGAGAACTCTGTCAAGACTAAAAGGCATCAGAGCCTGAAACTTAAAGCTCTTAGAAACCTTATGGTTGATTCGAGAGTTATAATAATTTCATCTCAATTTCAGAGTCTGAATTGTCAAGTCTTTATCTGTTTGCAAACTCTGGCATTTCAGCAAGTTTGTCTTAATATGTTTGGCAGTTAGAATGTGTCTTTGAAAACAGTCATCTTTCACATGTGAATAAGAAAAACACTGTGCTAGAAATGTCTAAATATATTAGTTTCTGCACCGTTCAGTTTTTCCTTTTGTAAATCTCAGCTGATTGCAATGTCCTAAACATCAACAAAAGTTGCAAGTATCCCAATCCCAAGTCTTTGGCATAGCACATCAAAATGTTACTGATATGTAGAGGGAATCTGTATAAAAAATTATCTACTTTAAATACAAGTCCTGGAGAGATGTGAAATGGAGAAATTACTTGCATGCCTTCTCCATTACTTAATGAAGCCTGGATTTATGTAAGCAAAACAGATACCAGGGCATAGAAGATAAAGGGTTATCAGAAACTTCCCCTCTCTTAGTGGCACATGGAAAACACCAGGCCAATTGTTTCAGATAATTTCTCAAGTGAACCTCCTCCCTCCCAACCATGTTACAAATGAAAACAACCTCAGATTTAGTGAAAGGCAGATCACAACAACAACAGATTTAGAGCTAGACTGACGAACAAAAGGATGTGACAACTTTAAAAGAAAGACAGGTTTGGCTCTCTGGATGAAGGTCAGTGACAAGAGTGTGTGTTGCATGCATAAGGCCCTGGGTTCAATCTCTAGCACTACAAAAACAAATATTGTCTGAGTGTGTGTGTGTGTGTGTGTGTGTGTGCGCGCGCGCGTGCACGCGCACTTGCTGAATTCATGGCATTGAGATTTTATTTTAATTGAAACCTTATTTACTACTATTCTTCAGTCCTGTTACTTGCACAGTTCTGTTGTGCTCTGTTACTCAGACAACCATGCTGTGGAAGATCTATTAAAAGCTCTAAAAAAATTGTCTGAGTCAGCTTGTGTGTGCAACCTTGTGGATGTGCTTCTGTGGGTCTGTTTCCCTGGTTTCCTCCTCCTAACATGAATACACAATATGTTTCTGTTTTGCTGTCTCCTTAGGGCGTCAGTTCTCATGCTAACAGTATGATTAGTGCAAGATTGCAATTAAGCTTTAAAAAAGAGAAAAACATTCAATCTAAAGTTACATTAAAATTTGCCTTTAGTGATAGGTCTTTATTTTATGACTGTATGTTTTTGGTTAACAGATCTAGGAGAAAATACCAACCCACCTGAGAAGAATTCTCTTTGGTTAGATACTAGGGGAAGATAAAATGAAGTTCCTCTCTCTCCTTTTTCTTGTTTATTTCACTATAATGCAGAGTCTCTTGATGTCTTGTAAAGCACAAGGTACATATGCCAGAAAAAAGTCATTCTAAAATACTTAGCTTTCCATATGGTAAAGCCAAACATAATTGATTTTTCACCATTTGTAATTCCCCATCTCCTATTATTATATAAGAAATTGAAAATGCCCTTCTCACTACAGCAATAACAATGATATTTTAATTAAAAATTTAAAACCACCAACAACTTTAATATATTCTTTGTTGGCATTTTGGTTTTTAATGGGATTACTCTATTTTGTGCATAATTACAAAGAGAGGAAGTACATCAGAGGAACAGGATAGTGTTCTTTTATATTTTTAGGCTCTATGAACTTAAACTCTTAGTTATTAAATACTAACCTATATATTTCTCTTTGTAGCATCTTTATCTCATAAGGACTTGAATAATTTTTGTCTCCTACTCAATATTCAAAGAAGGCCTAAACAGAACACCTTCTGCTTTAGTGCCTTGCAATATCATCATACAGAAAATGTAGTTAAGGTGCTTTTAATCAACTGTTAATTGGCTGAACTACATTTTGCCACTAATAAATATAAATTTTTATCTTAACATAGGTATGTATATTCTTCAGGAATCTCAGTTGCAAATCAAATTTACCCACTTCAAAATTCCTTCAGTCTAACTGGGGATTAATGGGTTTGCATAATTATGAAGAACAGGGTACATTGTAGGAATACTTAAAATAAAGGTCTTTAAGTCTCTATGAGTGTTTTTTTCCCTCACATTAGTTTTTCTCTACATTCAAATCAATTTTTCTTTTATTAAAAACTAGGATGTTCTACTGCTTAGCATAAGATGGGGAAAGAGAGAAGTTAAATTGAACTTTGGTTGGATGTGTGCAAACTCTGAATCAATTATGGTAGCCACTGGATAATGTACTATCATCAGTCCAGGCTAGTTCATGAAGTAATAAGTAGTACATCAAAATTATTGACAGGTTTTCAGAAAAAAATAAAACATGGCACCATGTAGCAATTACAACAAAGTTAGCATTCAGAATTAATTAATGAGTGTATAGTTTAGGGAACACCTCTGGGCCAGAGAACATTGTTGACCCAGTGTGATATATAAAAGTGATTTTACCAAGCAAAGACAAAAGTGGGAGCATATTGAGATATAACAACCTCTACAAAGGCCTGAAAGTGAAAATCATGGCATGTGTTTGTTTTAATTGCTTCTCATGATTTAAAAAATTTCAAAATTTTTGAAGGTGTTGATTTTTAATATTTTAATTTGATGAGTTGCATAGAAATTAAAAAATTTTGCTGGAAACAATGAACATCAGTGAGGCAGTACATGTAGTAATGTTGCTTACCTTTGTACTTTGAAAAACCTTGTGAGATGAAGTCAAAAAGCTCTAGTGTCTTTACTTAAGTAAATTGTAGAACTACTACATATATGTCTCTTCAGACAGAACATATGGATGATGATATTAAAACTTATTACTAATGGAACGCTTTTCAAAGTGAACTGTTTTTGAAATAGGATCAACTAAAATGGTAGGTATTATATTTTAAGAGGAGAATAAAAGGGAAAGAAGCATAGAAGAAGTGAAAGATATCTTCCTTAACAGAGGAAGACATAGTTTAAAATAAAGATATTTATAGAGACGCTAAAGAAAATTAGAAGGGTTAACATAAATACTCAGATAGTTTTCGTGGAATCATGATGTGAAATTTAGTTTATGGCACTAAACACCACAAACAAACTAGGCAAAAAAGAGGAAAAGATATTTACCTCCATAGCAAACAAAAAACATAATGAATAATATTCCCAGAGGAAATTAATACTAAATCTTCAGTAATTCAGTAATGCAAAATATGGCTATCTCTTAGATCCACTGTGAATCTGATAATTCTATTTATTCTATCATATTTTTCTTCAAATATCCTAAGCTTTTATTATAAAACCTTCTGTAAGTACTTTTAGATAAGCCCCAAGTAGAATAAGAGAGAATATAGAGAATATAAGTCTTTTCCTGAAACGTAATAGAGACATATATGTATATATATTATATATATATAATGTGTAATATACCACTGTAAAACTCCCAATTTGACTGCTAAAGTATCTGAATGAAATTTGACTGTTACACATTTCAGTCACTGATTCTTTTTGTTGTTGTATTTTCCATAAATGTTTATTCTTAAAACAGATTCCCATGCATAGCATAAATGAGTCAGCTTAATAATAACAGATTTCTCTTTAATAGGGTCATGGAGTATTGAATATTGGAGGTTTCTGTGCCACCATAGTCTTTCCATCTTTGGCAAAGAAAAACAAAAATACTGTCAAGGACTAAATGTTTTTGCAACAAAAATTCATATGTTGAAATCTAATTCCCAAGGTGATACTATTAGTACATATAGCCTTTAGTTGGTATTTAGGGCATAAGAGTGGAGTCTTCATAAATGGGATTAGTTTCCTTATAAAAAGACACAAGAGAAGGATGTGCTCTGCTCTCTGTCACATATGAACATATTGAGAAGACTCCCAAGGTCAACCTAGGATTTGGGCTCTCTCGCCAGATACTGAATCTGCTAGCACTGATATTGGACTTTGCAGTCTTCAGAACTGTGAGAAATAAATTTCTGCTGTTGAAGCCACCCAGTCTATGGTAGTCTTTCATAGAGCACAAATTGATAAAAAGTCTCACTAAAAAAGACATTATTTGTTTGTTTTTGAAAGAAAGGCAATGACATGGACAGATTGATTTTGGAAGTAGGTTGCTGATAGCAAAGGCGAGAATAGAAGTGGATCAATTATAGGGCAATGTAAAAAAGCCATAGAAGGAGGCCTATGACAAAGAGGTACAACCCAATGAGTTCTTCTCTCTCTGTGGATCTTCCACAAGTGTTTAGTGAATGCTACGGATACTAAAACCATCATCACAAACTTGTAGAACTTGAAGATGTCTTTTGGAAAGAATCTTGGAGGGGCCTTCATTATTCCAGAAATATTTGCATCATGGGTTATGTGGCATACACCAGTAAATGATGTAGGTACAAAGCAAATAAGACTTGAAGGTTTTCTTGAAATAGAAACAATTCATAGAGAATACATAATATAGCTACGATTTTGCTTTTTATTTATTTAATTCTTTTTGTTGAAATAACACTAATTGAGTAGATTCAAGCCTGTGGTTAATTTCTGGAGTCCTGAAAAGTCTGAATTTGACAGTTTTTTTTTTTTCATTACTGTTTAACTGTTAAGAATGATCAGATTTTCAGAAGTTTTTACACTACTGGATATAGGTACACAAGTTGATTACGTTTCTGTTATAGTCAGACCCTATAAAAGGACTAGTATAAATAAAATATGAGACTGTGTATACCAGATTACAACTTTCTTTAAAGAACCACAGATCATGGACAAGAGTGATTTATATATGGAATAGTAATGTGAAACACATAAAAGATTATACTCAGCATGTATAAATTTTTCTGATAAAATTCGTCACCAATACACCTCTGAATACATAGATTCACAATTCCCCATAAAAGTAGGTAAGTGATCTGATATGTATGATTTGATTTTAGATAATAATAAACCATTTTGCAGGTTGAGTATCTTCTATCTAAAATAAAATTGTCTTTTCAGAGTTTTTTCAATTTCTTTTTCTGATTTTGAAATATTTGCATAGACATGAGATATCTTAGTGATAGATCCCAAATCTGAAAACAAAATTTAATTGTATTTCATATTACTTTATATACATAGCTTAAAGGTAATTATATACCATAATTTCAGCATGCTATCTTTTGACTACAGTCTTATCACATGAAATCAGATATGGAATTTTCCACTCGTGGCACCACAATAGCCCTCAAAATATTAGATTTTAGAGAATTTGGGGTTTTGGAGTTTGGGATTAGGAATACTCAACCTTTATGTTATATGTTGGAAAAGGCATTCACATAGCACTCTCCCCTGTACTATTGACTAAATATTGTCAAGACTAAATATTTAAGTGGCCCCGGTTCTTCCTGGACATATCTCTTGGTGAAGGAATATCTTCCTGTGGTCTGGGCTTGATATATACTCCTTTATTTTGAATACATACCAGGATCAAAGCTTTGGAGTATGACCTAAAATAATTTCTGCATTTTAGACCTCTCAGGGGAAGAGCTAAAGTCCTACTACATGCAGCAGGAAGTGGGGAGATTGGCCATTGGGCTCAATGAGCTCCTGGCAGGACCTATGGATCATGGGGGTGCAGTCATTGACTGGAGCTGGAACCTGGGCACACTCCCTCCTCTTACTGTAAGCAAACATATTACTGGATCCTGGTGTACATGTTGCCTCTTCTCAGTGATCTAAAGTTATGCACAAGACTCCATTTTGGTGGCATATTTAAGGTTGACCTCACAACCTGATCACTCAGTGAACAGTCAAAGAATTTATACTTATGTGTTTGAAGTAGTGCTCAGTTTATCTAACCTAATATAGTAGACATAAAGTTCTTAGCATATATTTAAATGTATATGAAGAGATCAATAAATGGTAGCTATTTTTATATGTAGTATTTCAGACAGAAACATTGCTAATCAGTTACTGAAAAATGGTCAAGACTAAATATGAAATATTAGTGTGTTAATATGGACTTCTGGCATATTACTAAATTAGAAACCTGACTTTATTTATTTATTTATTTTTAGTTGTTGGTGGACCTTTATTTTATTTATTTATACGTGGTGCTGAGAATCGAACTCAGGGCCTCACACATGCTAGGCAAGTGTACTACCACTGAGCCCCAGCCCCAGCAACTGACTTTACTAATACATAGATGTTCAATCTTTAGAAAGGAGTTTATACTCAGTTACTTTACATGTAAACATGGATATAATTAGTGATAAATTCATTTGTTTATTATGATAAAAAAATGAAGTGATACTGACAAAGTATCTTAATTTTGTGCTTAACACAAATAAACCACTAAATACATATTATTGTTATTATCTGCTCTACTCTAATTCCTTTAGTCTTCTGTATTTTATCAGTATTTTCCTCTCATATTGTGATTTCTTTTTGGCTTTGCTAGGAACTAATCTATGTCATATGGAATGTGAGAGCTACTGAGTTATTTTTAAATTTTTTTGGAGAGAAAACTCATATCCAATTTGGAGTTAGAGAGCTGAAGTAGCATATAAATATTCCTTTTAACAAGTGAAGCAAGCATACATAATATTTCAGAATATATGCATGATAGTAAAACCCTAAATAACACTGTATTTATAATAGAATATTAGAATTTGATGGCATATAGTTTCAGCACCATTTGAAAGAATAATGGAAGTATTGAAATGAGAATGCAAAACCTCAGGGCAAAACTGTATGAGTACTATGTGAGACAAGATGAAGCAGAACAAAAAGAAAAGTTACAGAATTGTGAAAACACAGCAAGAGAAGTCCCAAGATGGGACTTTTATAAAACCCACCCTAACTTTAATAATGTTATCTAAGTTTTGCAATAAGAAGAATTGCATGGGCCAGAGGTTTAGGGATCAAATCGTGTGCTGTTCAAAAAGGAGTATTTGTTTATTGATGACCTATTCAGTTAATGTAAAGAATGTTCAGAATGTATATGGCCTTATCCATAAAATTCTTAGGCCCATACATATAATACAATGTGCTCATATTTTATGTTAATAGACATTTAAGTCAACATAGAGGAAATGATTACTCTTACTCTCAAAGATGATATCTTGAATTGAAAGCTCTTCTTCATTGACAATTTCAGTAATCCCTTCAAGCCCTCAAGTTCTGATTTCATTTATCTACTTGGGCTCAAGGTTAGTCACTCAAACAATAGCCAAATACAAGTAAGACTGTATGATCCACTCTGCTGTATTCCTCTTTTTGGTAGTAACAGCACAATCATATTTAATTTAACTCAATCTCTCTGACAACTAAAGTTAATTTTCAGCTGGTAATTAGTGTTGAAGAATGTCAGTTCTAAACTTTAAGATAATTCTTATGTACTCTGGGCTTTTCAGCTTTCTCTGAAGTCATCTTTACTTTAAATTTAAATTACTTCATTTCAACTCATTTTGACCTTTTCTGTTGGATCCATTTTCTGGCTTTTTAATCAATTATATTTTTGTCTTTTGAATCATGAAATATAGTTATAGTAAAATTAAATGAACTTTTATTAAAGCAACTCTAATTCTGACAACTAATTAAGGATTGAATAGACCAAGGAAAACATATGCCAAATGATATAAAATTGAATCATACAAATATTCAGACCTGCACTATTAGGCTTTCATTTTCATTAGTTTCTTATGGGGTATAGTGAGGCTGTTAGATTATATCTTCATCAAACCAGGTCAACAGTGAATAAACATTTTTCTTAAATGGTGGGTAGTGGTGAATTTTTGTGGTGGAGAGCAAAACATTGATTGATTCTTAAAGAATTGACTTCCAAGTTGTCTCTAAATAAGAGAAGGAATTCAAACTTTACTTGTCCATGAGTTTAATGTAAAGCATAAATATAAGACAAATCAATACAAAATGCAAGTAATAATGAGTAGCAGTTATAGTATCAGCTTGCTTCAGTGAAAAGGGGGTAAAGGACTTTTAAGGCTTCATGATTTGCCAAGTATATTCTCTTAAAAATTTGTACTGTCACTGTTAATATTTCAAACATTGGCTTACTTGAGATAAATCTAATAAATAAATTTCAAATTAAAATAATTTTACCCACTTGATCTCTAGTATTGTACCCACAGATAAATATATCTACATCAACCCATCTCTCTGTTTCATACATATATAATAGATAGATAGATGATAATTAATCTATATATCTGTATTATCTATTCTATCATTATTTAAGTAAATTTGGCCTGAGGAGACATTGCATAGGGACTTTATATGATAAATTATAATCTAACTTAGCACACTAACTGAAAACCTGAATTAAGAATATGATCTTGTAACCAGAACTAAGACTCAGCCAGTCACAGCTACCCAGAATCAGTCAGTCAAATTTCACCCAATGTTCAAACTGTGTTTAAATAAAATAATTTTTGAATTAGAACAAATTGGACCCTCTGTACCTTCCATCCATTTTCTGAGCCTCATTTCCCTTTTTTGGTCCATAAATGTTGTCCAAACATATCATAAACCTGGAGTCCTTTTAGCTTGGTCGGGTTCTGAGGGCTGCCTAATTCATAAATCATTAGGTCAGTTAAACTGTATTATATATTTATCTGAAGATACTTTTTTGTCGTTGTTGTTATTAGGTTGTTTTAAACACTATATATCACCTATACAGAGATGTAATTCAGAATGAAATTCAAATCTTTTAAATATAATTGGAATTCAGTTGCAATTTTTTGGTAACAGGGATAGAACTTGCCGACTGACCCACATCCCCAGCCCTATATTTGTATTTTATTTAGAGACAGGGTATCACTGAGTTGCTTAGTGCCTCACTTTTTGCTGAGGCCTAGGCTGGCTTTGAACTTGTGATCCTCCTGCCTGAGCTTCCCGAGCGGCTGGGCAGTTGCAATTTTAATGATGTATGTTTCTTTAAGTGGAACAAATCTTGATCTGATTACTATTCTATCTTATGGTTTTAGTAATACACACTTTGCTTTGTGGGCACATTGAAACAGTGGCATTACTCACCAAGTCTACCCTAAATATCATGACCAAATATGTTTCTGTAGAAGGGCAAAGGCTCCTCTTTGTATGACTTGCAACTTCTTTCCTTTTACTTGGTAAGTATAATGCATTTAAGAAATCATCAGACAAAAGATGATTGCAAATAATCTGAAATAATTGTTTACCTTATCGATACTGATATTAATTAATTCAGTTCTCCAACTTCTAATAACTCTGGAGTATTCATTATATTTTTGAAAATATAGTTAAAATGGAACCTTTTAATGGAAATGCTTTGGAATGCATAGGAGAGAACAGCTGTGCATGCCTAGAAACAGATTGGTATTCATTTTCTTACAAGTTAAAAAGTGCCCAGAGGTGCAAGCTGAATCGTTCTGTTTTATTAGCTCTTAATTCTCACTTCACAGAATGGAGACTTTGCATTTGTGGATCTCTGCAGGTCTACATCATCAGTTCTTATTGAACAAATCTTCGTTCTCTTATAATAGATGCAAAAGCTTTATTCACTGAATTTTACTTATTTAAATTTATTGAAATATGTGTATTTGCTAAGAATTTAAGAATCTTGGTTGCATTTGTTTAGCATTATATTTTTCTGTGAATTTTCACCATATCATCAATTCATTTTATCCTTGAATTCTTTTTCTTATAATTTGTCTTATACTTTTAAAAAGTCCAAGAGATATAAGGATAACTACTAATGATGACTTTTTCCTGCTTAAATGATGCCCCTTTGTATTAGTCACTTCAGCAGACCCACACATGCCCTATAGACCCATTCATGTCCTATGGACTTGCAGTCTATACCTGCATCACATTCTTAAATTATAAACCCTACTGTCTTAGTTTTCTAAGGAAGACAGAATGCACAAGTATAGAATTTAAAATTTCATTTATAACTGACTTTCATGGAAGTAAATACCCTTTCATGAAAATTCTACCCTTCTGACTTCTGTAACGCCTTATAATGAATGAACCATCTTGCTGGATAATTTTCCTTCCTCACTGTAAACTCTTTATAAGAGAATTCATATTGGGCTTACATTTCACACACATTTTTATCAGACACAATAATTCTGCATTGACTGAACAAAATGATAAATTAGATAAGTGATGAAGCACAATTTGGTATACAAATGGAGTTCGGAAGGAATTATATCTACATCTAGATTTTGCTAATTTATGTTTCTCATACGACAGACATTGGGGATTTTGTAGATAAACTTGAAGAAAAAAACACTCTTCTCCCAAGTTTGATAGTTTTGCTTTCTAACCTTCCAATGGGGTAGTGCAACTATTCTGTTGTCTTTTCATACATTTGAAGGAATTTTAACTAGTCAACATAACCTTGTAATACTAATGAGTTTCTTTAATCCTCACATTTTCAACCACCCTCTCCTTGAATTCTAGATACCTGATTTTTTTCTATCCTCTCACTATTACCATGTGGTTTACTCATTAATTAGGTGCTATACTCAGACATGATACTTAAACAATAAATAGGATCCTGAAAATATGCTGTGCTTTTCATTCTCTGTACTGTGTACTAGTCACTTAGTACTTATCTTTCTACATCTGTGTAGCAGACCTGTCCAATCTTAGAAGGTAACTTAAAAGCAACATAAATCAAATAATAGTTTTATTAAAAATAATTAGACTCAAACTCCAAAAGGCAAACACTTAGTCTAATCAAAGAGTATTCTAGAACATACTGAACTAGTAAATATTTTTTCCTTAATGTGACAATATGATAATTTAAACTATGCTTAATCTCTTCATTTTCATTTTGCAGCATATTTTGTCTTACTTTCTGAGAAACAGAGAAAAAAGCAATTCTATCCAGTTCAAAAGGAGTAATAATTTACTGATAATATTCATCAACAAAATCTTCATGAAGGTAAGCATGAATTGGACATACATCATAACAAATATTAGAAATATTTTTATTTCTAATATATATATAGTATATATTAGAAATATGTTAGAAATATATATTAGAAAAAAATGTGTGTATATATATATATATATATATATATATATACACCCAAAGACACTTGCTGACAAACGATTCACAATTTTGCATTGTCTATTGTCCAACTCTTGATTTACAATTTCTTTTATATCAGTTTGATATAGTAAGCATTCATTTTGTTGATTTTATAAAAGCTATGTTTTCAAATGGTAACATTTTAAATATTTTGTAGTACTTACATTAATTACCTAAGTATTGACTAAAATGATTAAAGAATTTGAAATTAAGCTAGTAAGAATTTCTGTCAAAATGTATGGAAAGTTTGGATTTAAAAGTAACATTCATAAATGTGAAAAATATTATTTTGATTGGCTTATCCCAAGGTTATTATCTAACTGATTTTTAAAGCATCTAGACACTTTTCAATTAAAAAGGTTGACACTAAAATCTGTTCTGCAGAACACTCAGAAATACAATGTGAATATATTAGAAACACTCATAAGGAGAATAATTTAAATCTGCATTTGAGAAGGTTTTTAAAACATGCAGTATATATAAAAATATGATATTATATAACAATATTATCATATGAAATGTTATATCTAAGTCACAATTGCTTAGCTCTTGGCAAGAAAAGGTCAAAGCATTACATTTTACTTTATTTTTCAGGTGAACAAAAATATGAATAAAGCACAGACACTGGTCTATTTAGTAACTGACAAGTTATAAATGTAAGAGAATGGCTAAATTTTATATCTCCTTTTTGCTTTTATGAAGAACTGACCAAGTGAGGCTATAATTCTCTGAAAATTTCTGTTAAGAATCGTTAACATGGTTTTTAATTTTGTATTACTAATAGTACAAAAACTTGCTAGAATTTATGGTTAGGAAAACAGCAACTTTCTAATTATATTTTGTTTTACTTACTTTTATTTTATATTTAGACCCATATCTTATCATATATATATATATATATATATATATATATATATGAAAAATATTGTTTTGATGGTTTACCCCAAAGTTATTATCTAACAGTCTATTTTTTTAAAACATCTGGACACTTTTCAGTTAAAAAGGTTGACACTAAAATCTGTTCTGCAGAGCACTCAGAAATACATTGTAAATATATGTATACACATACATGTATATTATTTGTAGATGGACACAGTGAATTTATTTTACTTGTTTATTTTATGAGCTGCTGGGGATCAAACCCAGTGCCTCACACATGCTAGGCAAGCACTCTACCACTGAGCCACAACCCCAGCCCCTGTTAGAAATACTTTTGAGAAGTAAATAAATAAATACCAAATAGCATATAATCAAGAACATGAAATATATTTTTAGCTTCAATGTCATACAAATAAGAATCTGGCTAGAATTAAAAAAATTTTTGAAGATTGTAAAAAGAGCAGGGGAAAAAATTTAGTGACCTCATACAATGAGATAGATAAATAGTCAAATATGGCATAATCCCTTACCTCTAAAGGACAGCAAGCTAAACAATAAAGAAAAAATGATTTTAAAATGAGCATTATAGACACTAGGTATCTTTCTAAGAACAGAGAGGAAGGCATCCCTGATAAACTGCTGCTTTCAGAGTCATTGTCATTGTTAGTAAGAGTTGACTTCCGGAGAATAAATGGAAACAGTGGAGCAGGAAACTGTAGGAAATAAGAATGGGATTTTTCAAGTAACAACCCTGGAAAAGAAGTGGTAAATGAAGTGTTTGAGAATGCCTGGCCTCATACTAGTGTTTGAAAGAAGGACAATGCCCGAAGAGATAAAAGCATTGAGATAATGAATTCTCTGTGTATACAGAAGACAAAGCTAACTGTTCCATTAAGCAGGAAGCAAAGACAGGCATTGAAGAGTGGAAAACCTAACCCTCATATTTTATATCTGATATCCTCTTAGCTGAATTTTTCAAAAAGTGTAATTAGAGCATTAAAACATGAATTGTTACTTGCCAAAGTGATTTCTTTTCAAAGAGCTTTTCAATAAATTACCTAATATTTACACAGCAATAATAAAAGTTGCTGAACATCAAACCCAGGATTGCTTAAATTATTCCACAATGGTAAAGTATTGAAAACAAGTTTCAAATTTATAAATTTTCTTATAAAAGTAAATCTTCATTCCTTGTTCACAGATTTCAGATCATTTGCAGTGGTCTTTGTGGGTCATAGGTCTTATGACTCTAATGTACAGAGTAACCCTCCAAGCATTTATAAAGTCTCTGCTTGGACATTAGGTATGTTATTACATCCCATTAGTAAGAGAAATATGTTCACCAAACATTAGCAGGGATGGGAATTATACTCCTTTCACAAAGCAATCAATGCAGTGCAGATATTTGCAGAAAAATAACAGAATGTGTTACACTGAGTTTGAATAATAAAAATATATTTTAGGAAAATTATTAAATGCAGCAAGGCAATATATCACATATGACATATTCCTATATAATATTAAAAGAAAGCAGTTCAATAGTGTATTGAAAAATGGCAGATCAACCAAAATTTCCAAGAACTGAAAGGAACACCTAAATTCCAATTCCTATCCTGCTGTCTCTTGGGAATAAAAAACGACAGATGAAACATGAAAACACACATACACACACCAACAACAATTACTACAAAAACAAACAAACAATCAAACAGCAACACATCAAAGGTAGAATGTGTTAGGTTTTCTAGAAACTAATGCAGAAAAATTACAGAGGAACAAACCATTAAAGTGATGGAAATAAGTATGGGACTAGAGAAGGAAGCCACTGTGTATAAAAGCCAAAAAGTTGTCCTCGATAATTAGGGTTTCTTCATCAGCTTTAGAACAGATTATGAACTTTTTTGAGGCAAGGTTTCTCTAATGAGTAAATGTAAAAAGAGATACTGCTCAAAATTTCCTTGGAAATCTTGAGAGAAATTGCTGACTGATCATAGAATTGTAGCAGAATATACAAGTTTGCATTAATCAGGGTTCTCTGAAGAAGTATGACCAAAAGAATGAATGTGTGTATGTGTGTGTACATACATATATATTGGTCATTTTATATATATATATATATATATATACATACAGTGACTTTCAAAAATAGAAATTCCTATTGGGTCAGTTCGGTATTAATGAGTTTATTATTAGTCAACTTTACCTTTGTTTCTTTTTTGTGTGTTTTCGTCTAAATATTATGTTAGTTACATCTAACTTATAATTTACATTATAGTGCCTCCCATTTGCTATAAAGTTATTAAATGGGAAATAAATTTTACAATTAGAGAGCTAAAATTTCAAGATGAAAATGTGCAGTTTTATAACAGTCCGTGAAGCAAAGCAGAAATATTTATAGAATAAGATTTATTGACATTGGTTAAAATTAATCTATTTTGACTCTGTAAAAGTTATCTGATAAAAAGATGTATAGTATATAGTTTCATATTTCATTGGTAGTCTGACTCTGAAGTTATTATGAGCAGTTTTCTGTTGTCAGTTGAGGCAATATATTTTGATATACAATTTTCTTTTTAGAGCTCTTCAGATTCAAATAATTATAAAATATATGTGTCATTCACATATCAAAGGTGTAGAATGTTTTCATTAATTTTATTTGTACTTTGCACAGGAAGATACATATACACAAATGTTTTGTATTTTTACTTTTTCAAAATCTGTAAATCATGAAATAGCAGAGTTAAAATGCAAGGTATTTTACAAAATAATCCCTCATTAGATAAAAGACATTCCCTTTTAGGGAAAACATCAATCTAGAAAACAGACATATTTATTCAAATGCCTTAAATATAAATATTTTACTGTTCTATTTCTTTACCGATAAAAATATTTAATTTGTACTTTATTATTTACGTAATATTTATAAACATAGTGTCATTTTTTCTGTCTTCATGTTCAAATACTAAAACACAGATTCAGAGCGAGTTTTGTAGTTCAAGAGAGTATATTGGTTGTTGACACAGAACAAAAATAATATGACTACTGGCTTATAATTAAACCATAATATGACTACTGGTTGTAAATAAACCAGTAATCATATTATGACAATAATAATTCAGATCATAGGATGAATGTGTTTTCTCCCCATTGGGATTAGAAAATTATTTTCAATAGTCAGAATTGATGAAATTTCAAAAGTAAATTGGTTACATCTAGTATAACTAAAAATAATATGTTATGCAATCATTATATAACAGTGAAGTTTAATCAGTTGTTTTTATATTGAAATAGCTTCTTAATGGTACCTAAATATGAAATTTAAATGATTTATAACTAATACTTAAAAGTAAACATTACATCATTACTTTCAAAAGTTATCATAAGAGGTATTGAAGGAAATTAATAACTGGGACTTTGGTCACAGTAAAGGATTAAAGCTTCTTCTGCTAAATGAAGCCTGCAATAATGGGCTGTGGAACAACTCTTCTAATTATTCAATTATTATATTCCTATTTTAAATATTTCTCCTTATTGGGATACTTTATGGCTTACCAATAATCACATACAATGCAACTGTTACTTCATCAAAATAATTTTCACAAATTTTTTTTGTGTGTGTTTTATTTTTCTGTATTCCCTACTTTTATTTGAACTTTTGTATAATTTAATATTATTGTTATTATTATTGATGGTGGTGGTGGTGATGTTATTTTGTAGTGCAAGTACTGAACTCAGGGCTCTTCCTTTACAAAGGAAATGCTTTACCACAGAGCTACATCCCCAAACCCTTATTATTATTATCAAATCATTCTCCACAATTATTTAGTGGTTTCCTTGAGGGTTATAATAAACATTTTTTAAAAATATTTTGTTTTTAGTTTTAGTTGGACACAATACCTTTTTTTTTTATTTTTATGTGGTGCTGAAGATCGAACCCAGTGCCCTGCACCTGCTAGGTGAGTGTTCTACTGCTGAGCCAAACCCCAGCCCCTAATAAATATAAAGTGATTCTATCCTACTTTACATGTAGTACTGACACCTTGTAAGCTTGCATTTCCAAATACTTCCTCCCATTCTGGTTGACATGGCTGATATTATTTCATATATGGCTCTGCTTTAAATATTACTTTGTTGTTATTATTATTTTACACAAATATCTTTTCAATTAATTATGAAAAATAATTTATATTACTTTTTTGGTTCATTTTCAGACAATCTTATTTCCTTTTTGTGACTAAAAATGTTGAGACAATATCATTTTACTTCTGCCTGAGGAGATTCTTGAAGAATTTCTTTTAAGAAAGAACTGTTGCCAGTGAATTCTCTCTGTTTCTATTTATTTTTTAACACTTTTGACAAACTTAGTGAGATATAATTTATGTAAAATTCAGCCTTTTTTAAATAGTCTTACTGAGCTACAACTTTTATAAAACTTCAGTTTTTTTAATGAAACTAAAAAAAAACAACACATGAGTAAAAGGTTTTTCCTTTTTTTCTTTTAATACATAATTGTGCAATAATTGCTGATATCAAATTTTAGAAATTTATTATTACCTCAGTTAGAAAGCCATATATTCCAGGCACTGGTGGCAAATGCCTATAATCCCAGTGACTTTGGAAGATGAGGCAGGAAGATTATAGGTTCAGGGCCAGACTCAGCAACTTAACAAATCCTGTCTCACAATAAAATAAAAAAGGACAGAATATGTAATTTAATGGAAAAGTACACTTGGGTTCAGTCCCCAGCATCAACCCCTCCCCCCAAATAAAAACCCATATCTATTAATTTCTCGGTCACTTTTAATAAAATTTTTATAAAATTTTAATAAAATGAAATTTTATTGGTATTACAGTTCTGTTGGAAGATTTTCCTTTTATTCTAATACTTGGAATCCAGGTTCTTCTTTATATACTAATTTTTGGAGGTTACATCAAAGAAATTTTCATTTAAGTTTTTCAATGCCACATAATTATGTTTGTGGTACAGTATGTTTTGATATGTGAATACATTGTATAATGATTTAATTAGAGTCACTGGTGTAGCCATTACCAAAAATATTTATTGTTTCTTTGTGGTAGGAGAATTCAAAAATCTCTTTTGGTTATTTTGAAATATACAATTTATTATTATTAACCATAGTCACCCTATACGAGAAGTTATTTTTTCTAACTGTAACATCATATCCATTGACCAACTTTCCCTTAACTTCACATTCCTACACCCTTCTCAACATCTGGTAACCACTCTGCTACTCTCAGCCTCTACAAGGTCAGCTCTTTTATATTTCACATGAGTTAGTCATATAATACTTGTCTTCGTATGACTGTCTTATTTCACTTAGCAATATGTTTTCCAGGTTCATCCATCTTGTTGAAAGTGACAAAATTTAGTCCTGTTTCTGGATGAACAACATTCCATTACTCATATATATAATTTCCTTTATATTTATTAGATTTATATTTCTCTGAAGATGGGTACTGTTGCCCCTTTTCCTATACGGGTCGGTCATTGTATGCTTTTTTTGGAAGAATGTCTATTTTAGTTCTTTGACCTTTTTTAAAAAATAAGGTTATTGTTTAATTATTGAATCATATACACTTTAAGTATTATCACTTATCAAATTTATCCTTTGTAAATATTTTCTCCAATTTGTAAGCTGTCATTCCTTTTACTATTTCTTTTATTTTGAAAAAGCTTTATAGTTTTATGTAGCCACATTTATTTAGTTTTGCTTTTGTTGCCTGAGATTTGATATTATATTTTTAAAAAAATAGCATTTTCAAGACAACAAAGAGATTTTTTCCCCCAGTTTTCTTCAAGGAGACTTGCAGTTAGCAAGACTTACATCTAGTTTTTAGTTTCATTTTCAATGTGGCTATCTTGTTTTTCTAGAACCATTTACTAATGATCCTTTTTACACTGTGTTTCTTGGCACTTTTTCAAAAATTATTTGGTTGTAGAGTCATGGTTTTCTTCTGAGATGTCTATTGTGTTCCATTGGTATTTGAGATTATATTTTTTCCATTACCAATTCTTTTGATTACTATACCTTTATAATATAATATGAAATCTGGAAGCATGATGGTTACAATTTTGTTTTCCTTTTCAAAATGTTACTTTGTTATTTAGGGATTTTTGTAGTTCAATATAAATTTCAGAATTTTTTTCTATTTTTGAAGGATGTCATTGACCTTACATAGGGAATTCATTGAATATGAATATTATTTTTCATTGTATGACATTTTAATAATATTCAAGCTTTCTATTTCTTCTTGATTCAATTTAGAGATTGTATATTTTGATTAATTTATCTATTTCTCTAGATTATACAATGTATTGTCATATAATAAATTGACTTCCTGGCAGTCATTTGTGATACTTTTTATTCTTCATTATCTTTTTGATTATTTTTTTATTTAAATAAAATTTACTGTTTTAATTGATACATAAAACATAAAAGTGTTCATATAAATGAGGCACTATGTGATGTTTACACACATTTTTATATAGTGTAATGTTTTAGTGAGTTTGAATATATCTACTTTCTCATTTTATCATTCCAAATTCATTCTTTAAGATTTTTGAGATACAAAGTATGTAACTGTTATCTCCTGTATTTTAAGTTGGAATCATGAAATTATATATTTTATAAGATTAGTTGTATAAAATGGATAATTTATATAAAAGATTTGCCAATTTCAAATGTTATTATGCTTATTTCTTATTAAAATATTTTTAAGATAGTTTTCATTTCCTACTTATTAATTAATTTAGATAGCACCATAGATTAAGATTTATTAGAATGACCATGAGAGACAGAGTATAAATAAATATGTGCAAGCAAAGAGTAGGAAATAATGAAATGACATATTTAAGTTTGGTCTAAGGGAAAAACCTAGTGTTGTACTTAGTAGTTAAAAATTAATCAGATGTTCTGAATGTATTTACATAGTGAATGAACAAGAATTCTTTTAAAATAATGTTAACTTTAAGTTGCAATAATATTATATATATGTGTATGTATCTATTTTTACACACATATGCTTATCTATATGTGTATACACATGTCTATTCATATGCATATATCACACATTATATTCAACTTTGGGACTTATACTTCAAAGCAATTATAAACTTGTATGCTGATGGGAAGGGTAATCGGATCTGTGAGAAAATCAAGTCAACTATTCATAATCTAAAGGAATTGATCCTGTTTAGGCTTATGGAAGTAGGCATTAACAGAATAGAATCAATGAGTAAAAATTATAGAGAGTGATATTTGGACCGAGAGGGAAGCAAAATTTTCTCACAATTTGAGCTATGGTGATGACTGAATTGTCCTATACTTAGTCAGTATTCAAAGGATGGATAACATCTGTTATCTAATTCCATATATATATGAAAAAATCTCATAACAGAAAAGCAAAGTCAAACTTCTTCAAATATGTAGCAATAGTTACTTGTTGCATCTATAATATATAAAAACAGGTAGTTGGTAGGCAAACCATGACAGTCTAACTCATTGAACATGTTGCCCTCAGTGTTAAAATTCATGTGATCACTCTCATTCATGTGAATTCCCTCTTTCCAACTTTAGTAGACAGTATGGAATAATTTTGACACTTTTGGTCAACTTTGTTCATGTCATTCCCCATAGACTTGCTTATTCTGAAAAAAATATGTAGCATTCTAAGCAATGAAGAACACATTTCACTCTGTTTATTGATATGGCAATGTGTTCTGCAAGTAACTTTTACCCAGTAAAATATTAGCAGGTCAAAACGATAAAAAAAATTGATTAAACAGCCTTACAGTTCAGTAGATAAACTTGCCAGTCGTTATGTGAAAGAATAAGATCACACAGTTAACCTAGTTCACAGGATACCTAGAATTCTTCAGCAATAGGTAGAAAGCTACTATGTGGAGAAAATTTACAGTGGAAAACTGAGAAAATCAATGGATGTGCACAGACTTAAATTAGGTTTCACAAAAGATCAGTACCAGAAAGGAATAAAAAAATACAATTAAAAATATGAGTGCAACAACATGCATTTTTAGGTAAATATATATATGTGTATACAAACACACACACATACAATTTCACATAAATTGAACTTGTAGCACCATTTGTTTTACTTTTCATTCAGGTTGTTATAATAAATACTGTTAAACATTTTAATAATGTATAACAGAAATTGTTAATTATGGTATGTGTGAGTGTTTGATATGAAATGTGGTAAATTTCATATCAAATAATGCAAATTACAAATTATTTACCTAAGGATACAACAGAATCTTACATGCACATGATTTTATAAACAATTCAGCAAGATTTGGGTTCATCCGACTGTCTTTGAAACTTCAGTGGCCCTATGAATACTAAGTTTAAAAAAATCCCTCAAAAGCTATTAACTTTGATTTAATAAAATCTTTTTCTTTTGTATCCTTTTTGACAGGATACCAAAAAAAAAAAAAAAAGGATTTTTTGTGTTTGTGGAGTAGAGCAAATTCTTGATTAAAACAATTATTTTAACATTTTTCAAGCTGAAAATATCCAACCTTATTGTGTCAGGGAGACCTCTTTAATTGTTGGTGGTTCTTTGAAGAGAGGTACCTATAACTCAAAACTCTAACTTTTCTTTGAAAGAAAACTAAGTGGCTCAAAAGCTATTCTGAGTTTTTAAATTTCTTGCTCATTGGTAATGTGTAAAGTTTGGTACACCATTAGTCACCATCAGAGATACACCTTAAAATATAAGATCATCCACCAATATAATTTATATTTGTAGTCTCATGTTCATGAAAAATGTTGAATAGGTTTGGGCAGCTTTGGGTAAGAAGGGGTGTGGGAACCCCTTGTGCAATGAGATTAATCCCTGTGCTGAAAAGTACTGAAAATGCATGTCTTCTCACATTTGTGAAGAACTTCTAAGTCCATTATAGCACACAGGGACAGGATGAAACAATGATTTTAAATTAGGAATCCATTATGATATTATCTTTATCCTGCATCATTTTCTAAAGTTTCTTAGGCTGTCTGCCTGCTTCTATGGAGAAATCTGAGGATGGATCATGTGAGTTATTCTTGTATGGCCACACCTTTATCCTGAGCCAAGAAGGAGATAAGAGTCTTACATTTTCATCAGATATATTAAAACTAAATAAAAGGATTTCTGTGTCTATATATTCAATACTAAGTAAATTTGTACAGAGATTTAACATGAAACAATGGTAGCATTTTAGCATTTTCAAGATAAATCTGACATTGATCTTTCCTACTTTTTCCTTTAGTAATGTCCATCAGAGTTCAAAAAGTTGTTGCCTGATGGCAAAATAAAAATGGCACAATACAATACCCAGCTAACAAGAAGTGAAAAACATCCTTACCAATGTATTTAAATTTTAATTTAAAAAGTCATGCAGCTTTTGTCACTGTAATATTTTATATTTATTTTCTATTAAGAAAATATCACTTTAGATTTATGACCAAAACAAAATATTAACTGAAGGCCAGTCTTGGAAACACACTTAGAAATTTCACAGAGTTCCCTTTAACTCCTGTCATGTTGGACACTTTCAGAAACTATTTTTAGAGATCAAATGAAGGCCACTTTGAAAAGCTCAGCTTGATTAAGAACAGACAACACACATTTAGAGAATAAAAGGAATCACTCACTACTTTTGTGAAATTCTTCAGGGACTTCACTCCAGGTAGACAAATGTGGAAAGGGAGTTAAAGAGGATTTAAACTTAGATGTTTGGAAAGCCTTTGACAAAATTCTTTACAGTCCTGTAAGATCAGTGGAAAGGATCAATGAAACTAATAGTAAATTGTCTCACTCTTCTGAACAATGATTTATGGAAGGGAAACAAAGATACTAGAAATAGATTTTTGTGGTCCAAGCCAATTTTTAAAATTCTGCTTCTTTGTAAGTGAGAAACAAATGTCTAGCTTTCAAAAATAATAAATAAATGAAAAGGTTTTTGTCTGAGATAGTGTTTAAACATATACTTTACAATAAATCAAATAAAGTTTATATACCAGATGGTGGCAAAAGATTTTGTGTGTGTTATCATTCTTGATATTTTTATTTTCCAAAATGATAGAGGATTTTAGGTAAATTGTCTCAGGAATATGTTGATATAGATGTAGAAAATATTAAACTGGTACTAAGAACTGATTATTTAAACCATCATGACCAATATTATCACAATAATTACTATTACTTATTTTACTATAACTGCTGAAATATGAATACCCTTATCTTTGTTGAGAAAAAGCAAAGACATTTAATTTAATAAAACTCAGAAATCAAAAAACAAGTCACAGAGATTCTGTGTTTCTAATCAAGAATTATAACTGCAACAAACATAATAACAGTGCCTGTAATAGTAAGAGCTCAATAATCTTTGTAACAAATAAATAAGCAACCAAAAAAATTATGGAATGACTCTGAAATTGAAATGGATCATTGAAATATCAACCTCTCATGCTAGGGAATATCATTACCACTTACTCCTATGTATTTTATATTAGGTAATTATTTATAGAAGGATGATTCAGTTATGGAAGAGAAAAGAGAATAGACTAAAAAAAATTAAAAAGACTTAAATATCTAAACTTTGCATTATAGAAAGGAAAGCAAGTATTCACTATATGGACTATCTTCACTCCAGTTCCTTACTCATCAGAAATGCAGTTTAAAATGCTCTATAGTTCAAATGTGTCCCCCACGCCACCCCCAGCACTAAATACTCTATTCAACAATGTTAAGATGTAATACTTTTTAGATGCAAGAAGATCATGAGGGTTATTTCTTCAAGAATTGACTAATGCAGATTATAGATTGAGACTGAGAGTTAAAGTCCCTATATTTGAAAGAAATCACAACTGTATGTCACAAACACTGAGGATCTATATCAACTTAACAGTCCTTGTTTAGAACAGTAAGACTTAAAGATCTTTAAAGGACATTGAATATATGACCAGTAAACAAACCATTAAGGATTTTGTTTTCTTGATGAGATTTTTTTTCACAGTTTCACATTTTGTAATAAGAACACAAGCTTGAAATTGTTGTATAATAATTATTCACATGAAATGCATTTCACTCTAAAAGTGGCAGGTATTTACAGAGTTTTTCACAAGTGGAACTCATACTCCTCAAAAAACTCTGTACTAAAGTTCCTTTTATTAGGCTCATGGAATAGATGTAGAAAACAAGCTAATATGTTTTAGAAATGGGGTTTATTTTTACTTTCTTTCTAACCAGAAGCTCAGGTTTTTACTCTCTAAGATACATTGTCACAACATGTCCTATTAAGAATTTTTTATGTATATAGGTGACTCTATGACCAGTGTGATTCTACAATCTGTACAATCAGAAAAATGAGAAATTATACCCCAATGATTCAAATGTATGAATTGCCAAGATCATTGTAATATCATGTGTAGCTAATAAAAAAAAAGAAAAATGTGGAAGAACTTAAGATGTTAAATGAATTATTAATGCTAAATAAGGATATATATCAACACAATGCATCCTTCATCAAGAAAGTGTTATATAAAAAGATAGCCCCTGAACTGAACAGTGTATGTAGGGGCCCAATCTTTCACAATCCCATTCTCTTATCGTAGACCAACAACAAACATTTCATGGGTAGATGCTCTCAATAAGAAGCACTGAGCTCAGCAGTGCCTCAAGAGATAATAAAAATTCTATGTGATAGAAGGGATAGGGAAAATTTAAATATTATCTATTGTTTGTGATAATGGCTAGTTACCATACATATATAATCTCTTTACACTTTTTGAACATGATACATAAAATTTATGGCTTATTTCTGAATCTAAGTATTCCTTCAAGGAATATATTGGTAATTCCAGTGGCAATTGTCTCATAAAATTGAATCTGATAAAAAAACAAAACAAAACAAAACAAAAAACTAAGAACAATGACTCAAGAAAGATCACCCTACTTGCTTGTCAATAAGTTTTTGTAAAAAAAAAAAAAATTAGTATAACATAAGTATACTAATTTTGCTCAAATAAAGAGAAACAACTTTAAAAAAAAAGAATTTGGGGGAAATTAGCAAAAATAGCATGCCAGCTACACGTGGACATTTTGATTAACTCTTTAAAGAACTTACTGAGGTCTAGAATTGTCTTCAAATAGGTACAGCTTTTATTTATTTATTTTTGTAATCCTTTTGTGTTTCTTTTAATATTATTTTATCACTTTTTAATTTATTTTTATTTGTTTAGGTAGAGCTTTTAGATGACTTCAAGTTACTAGACATGTCACAGACAGATTTAGCTAAATTGGGAAATCATGATGGATTGCATCCATTGCTATAGCTGAATAAAGACTAGAACAATAATGATGAGATTGTTTACTATATTTCAAGAAAATTGAGGCTTAAGGAAAATGAAACTTCTAATCTAATACCAAGATTATTTGCTTTGAACCAAATCCTTTTGTTTTCCACTATCCTTTTAAAATTTTTCTTCATCATTCTTTTTGACAATTATTTTGCTCCCTTTTTCATTTATTTTTATTTCTCTTACAAAGTTAAACCCGTGTAAAGACACTTACAACTTAGAGAAACTCCTGACTCTGCTAAGCTCCCTTTTGCTATCCTGTAGGACAATGATGGGAATGTGGCTTCCCCACATGAGTTTGTTTTTTCTACTCACGTCAAATAGTAGAGAAGAGGAGGGAAGATACAAGAGCTAATTTCAGAAAAAAGTTACAACTGAAAAATGTATCGTTATGTTAACTTCATGTCCTATAGCTACAACAAAATATCTGTGGTCAGGTACTTTATGAAAAAAGAGACTTGCTTAGCTCACACTTCCAGGGATGTAAGAGCAGAGTACAGGCTTCTACTGGCTCTTTCAAGGCCTTCTGGTTATTTCATAGTGTGGTGGATGTTATCTTGTGGGAATGTATGTGAGAGAGAAAGGTCTCATGATAAGACTGGAAGCTAGAAGGATTTAGGGAGAGACTTCCTCTTTTCATTACAAGCTCATGTGAGAACTACTAGATTCCCAGAAGAACTAGATTAATCCCTTCCAAGGGCTAAATACCAATTCAACTTCTAAGGAACCTCCTAAAGTTTCCATTGACTTAACATTGATATACTATGTTTCAACTACCAGCACATGAATCCTCAAATTGTATCCAATTTATAACATCTTTAAAGATTTTCTCTTTTTTTAAAAGATTTTTCTATAGAAAATATTCTTTGGACCTCAATTAAAATCAGATAAGCAACTAAAGTTTTTGCTCATTCATTTTTAATTCATTGATACACTTTTATTCGAAATGTATTCATTATGCTTTGCTTTATGCTAGGTACTACATCTAAAATAATAGACCAAGAAACTATATTTTTGTAGTTTTCTTTAGTATTTCTAAATGCCTTTAAGTTATCAGCAGGACTTGAGCAGTGGTATAGGCCTGATGCTTGCTTATGACCATAGTAGCATCTCTCAAAAGATCTAATTTATATTCACAGAGCTAGTAAATACCCAGGATCTGATTTTGCCTTTTATCTATGCCATTACCAATCATGTTGCCTTTAGAGAAATTTGTGCATATATCAGGCTTCAATTTTCCTGCCTGTGAAATAGAGGTTATACTCGCATCATTGAAATGAATAAGAAGTCAAGGAAATTGTGTATATTAAAAGTTTTACATTGATATTACATAGAAGGAATTCAATAAATGCATTCATTCCATCCTCTATTCACCCACTTAAAAACTATATCATGATGTCTGGGCAGTACAATATACTTAGCTGTTTCTGGATACAAAAAGTGGAGTACACAGATGTGACATTTGCACGGCTAGATTCAAAGTCAAATAACTGCATGATAAGTCATTTTATTTAAATGGATTGCAGTTCTATTGGCTAGATAAGGTTTTAGATGAAGAAATAGGTAGAATACATGAATGTACTGTAGGCCAGAGAAGGTTTTGTTTAGCAAATGATGGTTAATCTCCAAGAAGAGGATAAGTAATATGAGTTATCTAAGATAAAATGTGCTCACACAAAGAAATATTGCAGGGTTTCTTTCTTTCTTACATAGGGTATTAGTTTTCTACTGTGGTTTGACAAAACACCATTGATTTAATGACTTAGAAGAAGACAACTATATTTTATGATTTTGTGTATCAGAAGTCAGCACAGAAGTCACCAGACTAAAATAATTGTCCTCAGAGCTGTATTCCTTCGGAAGGCTCTGTCAAACTCTACTTTCCTGTCATTTCTAGGTCTTGGAGGCCACCTTGGCTTTCCTTGCTTTGCTTTAGCTCATGACCCCTTTTTCCCACTTTCAAAGCTGGAAGTAGTCAGTCTTGTTCTTAAGAAGAATGATCTTGATTCTGCCTTGATTCTCCTTCTAATCATCTTTTCCACATTTAAAAACCCCTATAATCCAGACTAATCATTCCACTGTAAGAATGACTGATAAGTAACTTTGTCTTTGTCATGAAAGTACATTCATGATTTTTTTTTCACTGTTTTGGATATGGACATCTTTGTGGTACATTGTTCTTTTATTTAAAAAGAGGTCCTTGTAGTCAGGATGAATTGAAGGACAGGCTTTATGGATATAGAATACCTCATTATGAGCCTGTTGCCTCATAAAGTGAAGGTGGCCTGCTCTAAGGGAAGTGAAAAAAAATTAGATTAGATTTAAGAAGTGTTTGGGAGGAAGAATCAATCTGTTTTGTTAATTGATTCATTGGGGGTTGCTGTCAATAGAACAAAGGTTATTATGGCTGTGCCCTAGGTTTCTGTACTTAGCAACTGGATGAGGGGAAAGTTTTATCACTGAAATATTGACTAGTAAAATGAGGCACATTTTGGAGAGAGTATACAAAGTACAAACTTGCACATGTTGAGTTTCACATGTTAATTAGACTAAATGAAACTGCTATCTGGCAATAGGATATGCTATTTTTGTTTCAAAAAGAAACAAAACAGTTTGGAAACTTTTATCATGGACACCAAATGAAAGCATAGAACTAAATCTAGTTATCTAAGAAGGTAAAGTGTTAAAAGAAAACATAAGTTTTCTAAATATCTTTTAAGCAATTCAAACACTGTTAGAGGACAAATAGCTTTGAAGAAAAACATAAACTATTAACAAGTTTCAGATTTATAGGAGAAATCCAGGAAATGGAGGTTAAAAGAATAACAAAGGGGAAAAATGATGAGATGTTGAAATGTTTTAAAGATCAAGGAAGATAAAGACAGAAAAATCCCCTAGAAATGATCTTCCTTCTGCAAATTCTACGTAATCCGTCCTGTGAGGCAACATTAGTGCTAGAAACTAGCTACTTAAAAAGGTAAAAGACTTTAAAGTGTTACTCAATGGGCTGGTGATAATAATTCTTTCTATATTTATTTTCAGCATAAGGTGACCAGTGGGTGAAGTTGTACTCAGAGTTCACTCATGTCTCATAGCATTCATTGTAAAAGTACAGAATAGGAGACAGGTCCCAGGACAAAAGAAAAATCTCAATGTGATATTTTAATATGATTAAGTGTGGTTCAGATAAAAAAATAATTTATAAGAAATGAGACTTTCACTTTCAAATACATGAGCAAAATATAACTGCAATTAAAAAACCAGAAATTAGATGTTTATATAGCCATAGGCAAACCATCATGTTAGCTTATTTATTTATTTATTTATTTACTCACTCTAATGAAATGCTTGGGGATGGGTAACCCATAAAGACAGTTTCAGGTCCAAGAGCATGGTGCTAGTCTTTCCTTTTCTCTGGTGAGGGTTCCATAGGCTTCAAACTCATAGAGTAGAAGCAGACACAGAAGAAAAGATCACATGGCCAAACAAGAAAACAGATCAGATGAGGCTCAGGTTTGTTCTTTTTGTAGCAATTCTCTTTGAGAACTAACTGTAAAGTCCTGTAAGAACAATATTAATCCCTTCTGAAAACAATATTCCCGATGACTTAAGGACCTTCTCCTAGAATCATGAATTTCCATTACCTCAACATTGCTGCACTGAGGACCAAGTTTCCAACACATGAATTCTTGAGATACACATTCAAACCACGTCCAAAGAATAATAGTTAAAAATCATAGAACTTCATTCCCAAAGCTAAAGATTTGAAGTTAAATTTCACAGGATTGAGAGCAATTGACATATTTAAGCAGTTGATATGAAATGGATTAGTCCAGCTGCCTTGTGCAGGTGGCTTTTGGGAAAGTCCATTATCATAAGAAGATAGGAATGTCTAGATATATCCTAACACAATAAAATGAGAATCTCAAAAAAGAAATAAGAGCTTAGAAACTTTTGCAATATAAAACTCAGGAAATTATGATGAATTGCACTTGGCAAAAGGAGTTAGAATGGTTGCTATGACTCTTAGTTTTTTTTTTTTTTTTTTAAATGGGTGTCCATGTAGAACATATTCACATTAAGTAGAAAGGAAGTAAATGAGGAAGAAAAGAGTACTATGAGTAAAAAATGCAAGCAATTATACAAATGTTGAATTAACTTTCCTATGGAAAGACAAGATAACAATGTCCAGCAAACATGTAGACATTAATTTCAAATGAGAGAATATGGCTGAGACAGGAATAAATGAGAGTACCCAGAGAACATATATAGGAGAGAAAAAGAATAGATTGTGTATGGAGAGTCTGAAGTGTGCCCCTTTAAAAATAACCATTGAAGGAAGGGATAAAAAAGTAAGGAAAGGGAGAGAGAGAGAAACTGGAAGTGTGTCAGTATGAAATGTTATAAAAGTAGCCTATATAGGAAAGAGCTTCAAAAAGAGCAAGAGAATGGCAAGTACTCTGTGCAGTGATATGAGAGGAATAGCCAAAAAGGCTATAAAATTCTGAATACTTTATTCATCCTTTTTTGAATGTGACTAGAAAAAAGAAAAAAACAAAACAAAACAAGGGTTTGTGTTCAATCAACTGAAAAAAAAAAAAGAAATCAAAACAACAACAACAACAACTTCTGGAAATTGATGTTGTATAATGGAAAATGGTCAAATTACAATAAATACCCATGCAAGCTTTTAAAAGAAGAGCATCAACTGCACCATTTGCCAATATTATTGGGGCGGGGGGTGGAGATAATGGATGTGCGAGGTTTGAACTAGTGTTTGCAGTAAGGAAGTAAATGAGGCAAAGGCAGTGGGAGCCTTTTACCTGAATCTCAGCAAGACATTTGGTAAAGTGTTATAGAAGAGGCATCTAAGAAAAAAAATCAAGGACTTTGAGTCAACTCTGTATCAAGCTAGAAAAGAAGACGAGTGGATGCAAAAAAAAAAAAAAGTTACAAAAAATGGTAACATGTTGTATTTGAAGGAGGAAGCAGCAGGACTCCTTTGAGCTCAGTGTTGTTATGCATTCCATTTAATACCCATAAAGCTATTGTCAGACAACAGCTTCAGTCAATGTTGGCACAAATTTGAGCCCTTGTTGGCAGCATAAACCACTGTGATTATCTAAATTAATTCTAATTAGACTGTGTTTTTGTAGATCAGTTCATCTTAAATTATAATATTTTATTTTACTTTAAATATCATCGTGTATCTAAAAAGTAACTCAGACTATTGTTGATCTCATTTTATAAACAAGCAGAGAACAATGGTATACGTGTAAAGATTATAGCAGAACATTTTGTAATGATGGTAGCTGTGTCCTGGGAGTTTACTTGTGAAGAAAGCAACAGATCAACTCAGAAGAAATTTTTCTCAGAAAGGAACTAAAATGAAAGCTGGCACAAGATCCAAATATTCATTATATTGAGTTTAAACTGGAAAGAAAGATGTTAGTAAAAGCCCAAATATGAAAACCAGAACATCCAGGTGAAAAAGGATATCAAATTTCCATGAGGACTAATTAAATTCAGAACTCAGATATGTATGTTATCAGAGCCAGTGTAATTCCCAATAATTTACATTTGTAATCTAAATTTGTCTTAAATATTCTGTATTATTCTTACATTTTAACATTTAAAAAGATTGTCAGTTGTCCCTCAAATCTGTTCTTGCTGTCATCTTCCATAAAGCTACAAATGGTATTATATACATACAACCAGCAGATTGACACAACTTAGGTATGTCTTCATTTTATCTTTTCTACAACCCAAATCCAACAATTTGACTCATGCATTTATTTATTCTTTCTTTATTAATGAAAGCCTACTTCAGTCTAGGTAGTGTCTTAGATCTTGGTAATTCAGCAATGAAAAAAATAAATCTCTATGACCCTTCATTTAAATTATAATGAACAACAAACAAGTAAAAAAAAAACAAAAAAAACATATAAACATATATAACATGGCTAGTTCTAATATGCATTATGTTAAAAAGATATTAAGAGAGAAATGGATGGATATTGTTGACTATGTGGTGTGTGATTTTGACAGTGGTAAGAAAATGTTTTCTAAGGTAACACTTGAGCCCCCCTCTATGCTGTGAGGGTATAACTCATGAGGATGTGTGAGTTCAGAACTTTCCATACAGAGTCCCATATGAATGAGTGCTGAGGCAGGAATATGCTTCTTTAGTCAGAAGAAAAGTAAGGAGGTTATTATGGCTGGAAGGTAACACAATGGGAAATGGGATCAGAATAATATTTGTGGGGAAGTTCATTCATGTGAAAGATTGTAGGGCATGTTGAGAAGTAAGAGAAAGAAAGGAAACCACTCAAAGATTTTCAGAAAAAAAAAGTGTTATGATTTAAATTATGGCATTAAAGAACATTCCCTGGCAACTGTGTGTTAAATACACTCTAGGTGAACAAGAATGCCTAAACTCTAATTTAAGCATGTCATGTTAATAGTCTTGATGGTTTCCCGTTACCTTTATGGTCAAAATACATCCTTTATGCTAATATTTCATAAAAATATCCACACCTTGGTCAAAGTAACCACTATTATGTCTCATGAAATAAAAATCAATTTCTTAGCTAACTACAAAAAGATATGGTTCTCTTTTCAAATTTTTACTAATTTATTTTGGAAGGAGAAGCACGGTTTCTGGATCAAAAGATCGTTGAGAGCATCTTAGCCGCATCTCCCTGGGGACCCATTACCCAGGGTTCTTATGTTGCTTGCAGATGCAGATGGTGGCTTGCACTGCCAGAAAGAATTTCCAACGTTATGAAACTGGAGACTTTATATAACATGCGTCTCATGACCTCTGCAGAGAGAGAAAGAGGTACTTCACTCTGCAAAATACATGAATCTTATCTGTGGAAAGGAGAAAGGTCTATAGTTCACTACCAAAGAAAGTAAACTAGTGACTCTAAGGAGAGAGAAGATTTTATTCTTCATCAGATGCTTCTCTAGTTGGGGTTACTGTTCAATTGTCCTTTAACCCACAGTGTTCTTTGCTGAGAAAACCCTGACTATGCAGGAATGTGAAAATGTTCATGGAGTTCCCTTTCCTATCCTTCCCCATTATTCATTATCCTGCAGCCACAGGTGCTGCACTGTCCCTCCTATCAGAGGGCCTTTGCCTGACTGCCACACTGCTGGAATACCCTCTACCCCAGGCCTTCATGTGACTGCCTACCTGGTTTCATTTAGATCTCAGCTCAAAATCAGCCCTGCAGAGAAGTTTTCAACCTCAATAACAAAGTCCTCTCAGAGCTCCCTTTCCAGCCTTATTGTATATTATCTCTACTTAAAATTGTACTGAACATTCATTTATTTTTATTCACTCAAATGATGCAAGTTCTAGAGTAAAAGGATTTTACCATTTTAATCATATCTATATTCCCATCATGTAGAAATACTGATAGAATAATCAACATCAATATCTGAGTGCCTACCTTACATTGGACAATTTAGCAGAAGATAGATATCTATTTTATACAAATTATTATCACAATGCTATCAGTCTGTAAAAATAAAAAAAAAATAAGAAAATCAAATCGAGAAATCTTTGAATTGACTTTCTCAAGCAATATGGCTAGATGTAAAAGGTAGTTATTGCTTCCTTTTCTCTTAGATACTGATCTTCTCTATTAGCACTCTTGGGCCTCTCTAATAAAACTATTTTCATATACATAGCTATGCATCTATTATTTTTCATTTTAATGAAGAGCTTGATATTGTAATTTTATATATCTCTGATGTATTTTTGAGATTTCTATATTTCTTGAGTCTAGGGAGAGGACATGCCAGTTTTCCATGATAGAGAACACCACAAATGAAAGACAAGATACACCAAACAGAGGCCATAGTGGCATTAGACTGGGACAGATTAATTTTGAGACACTTGAAAGATAGTAAGTGAGGACATAGAAAATGCAGTTAGAGATGTAATTCTGGAATTTAGAAGAAAATATGGCTTAGCACATATAGTTGTTAGTCTTATAGATACTAAGGACATCATAATCAATAAACTAGCTAAAAATTAAAAAAAAAAAAACATTCTGGGTACAGTAGCACAGTCTTGTAATTCCAGTGGTTTAGGAGGCTGAAGCAGGAGGATCAAGCAACTCAGTGAGACTCTGTCTCTAAATAAAATACAAAATAGGCATGGAAATGAGGCTCAGTGGTCAAGTGCCCCTTAGTTTAATCCCTGGTACCAAAAACAAGCAAATAAAAAGAATTATTGATGAATATTGAGAACACTAATCTTAGTAGCATTAGTAGAGAATTGTGTACTCTCAGCAAAGAATAAGAGAAGCATCCTGAAAAGTTGGAAGAAGCAAGGAGAGTGTAACCTAACAGAAACAAAGAGAATGGACAATTTCAGTGTTAGAGGAGCATAAGATATTGTAACATATAAAGTCAGATATGATAAAGTTTGGAATGTGTGTAGTGATCTTAGCACAAGGACAACCTTACTTTCCTTGACTACAACTTTTCTTGTAGATTGGTCTAGACAGATTTCAGACCACAAGGAGTGATGAAGTAAATTGGAAGTCAAAAAATAGACACAGTAATTACTGGCAATTTTTTTTCAAAAATTTGTCAGTGAAGAGAGAGATTATTAAAAGAGAAAATATCATCAAGTGCCAGGAGATATGGAATCCAAAGTAGAGTGAATGAATTGATTTAGAGTACAGAAGGGACATTCCTCCTATTTTAACAGGAAGGAAGAAATAAAGAACAAAGGAATGAGATACAGAGAATTAAAAATAATGGTCTGTCTGAAAAGCAGAACAGAATATATTGTAAAGCTTGAGGCTGGATTCTATTTCTATATCAACTAAGCATATGATTATGGAGACTTTTTACAGTCTAGTAAAGCCACAAGATATCTATGCATTAAAAACAGTTCATTTGTACAAATCTATACCATCCAATTTTTGTGTTGTTGATTTTCTTAATTTATTTTTTGAATAATATAATAAACATAATCAGCTGAAATTAATCCAACTTTAACCCAGAATTGAAACCCTTTACTCCAGGATTTATCAGTTTGTGTTTCTCATTCTAATATTTTTTTACCATTAAAAAAATCAGAGTCCTATTTCCTCTACCAGTGGCTGTCAAACTTATTTGTAAAGGGTCAGAAAATAGATATTTTAGCATTTGCTAATCACATCAGTTGCACCTATGAAATTCTGCCATCATAGCATTAAAGCTTTCATAGACAGTACAAATTAACGAGAAAAATAGTAGTCCAAAAAACTGTATTTACGAGACAGGTGGCAAGCTGGATTTGGTACCGGGAAGCAATCAATGCCTGTCAATTAAATGATAATTAAAACGATATCAAATATACATACCTTACAGAATGGTGCTTAGCACACAATAGAACCTCTGAAAATATTAGATATTTTTAATACTTTTTACAGTGTTTGGATTTTTCAATTCCTTAAGAAAGCGAGACAAAGGATGATAATTAATCTCTTTATATTAATTCTGTAATATTCCACAGCACATTGTATATCTGCAGCAAATGTGTGGGAGTTGTGTGTAGACATATTACTGTATGTTCATTTTGTATTCTCATTAAATGTTTTTGTTATACAACTGTCATCAAAAAATTTAATATTTGTAAACTACTAATATTTATCTTTGACAGAATTATATCTGAGAATGAATGATTTGTAACATCATACAAACTTTCTGCTTTTATTTTTTTATCATTTTTGTGCATTAGTATTTATTCTTGGAACCAACAGTAGAAAATTGTGTAGTGATTACATAAAACAGCAAGAACCCTTGTTTCTTATAGAACCATTATTTGGCCTTAGAATGTCTTCAAATGGGAGTTCTATCTACAAGTGAATATCTTTTTTGCCAACAAATATAAAATAGATTTGTTTATTCATTTAATTAACTTTTATTTTGTGCAATATGTCCAGCAAAATAGAGAGGACACATGTTTGTTTTCTTAATTATTTTTGTTAAAATTATTTACACTAATATCATGTTATAAAATATAAATGTGATTTTCTTAATTTCATTAAGGAATGAAATGCAGCTTTATTCATGAATGAATTGTTGATTATTGGCTTTGGTTGCAACAATTAAATGAAATCCTTTATGAAGTTTCATAATATATTTATTTAATCCTACAAATTAAGAAGTTTTCACACATTCCTACTGGATTTTATCAGATTATGATTTAATTTGTAGCTTGGTGATGATAGGTTATCATCAAGTGTATGAAAACTCTGCTTTTTTCTATTTGTCCATTTTGCATGTATAACTAGAATTATCCTTGATCCATAATTTCTTTGTATTTTTTTCATGTGTCTTGTTCAAGTGTTTTTTTTCAGTTAAAATGACAAATAATTCTGAACCTCACTATACTAAAAGTCCATGGAAAAGTAGTAGGAACTTGTGACTGTCCCCTTAGGTTAATTCACACATGCTACCTGTCATGTTATTGGTCAAAATTCATGGTTTTCTTAAATAAAGCATAATATCTTTTAAACAAATACCTACACAGTTTAACACTGTCTCTATTACAGCACATTGTTCTTTTGTATTCTCTAGAATCTGAGTACCTTGCTTTGTATACTACCCTTTAGTGCTTCCTACCATTATGCACATCTCCTTAGTTGTTTTTGTTTAGTTTCTCTTTTAAATGTTCATTAAAATCTGAAGAGTGTTATTTTGTCAAGATCAATTTCAGAATTCATAGGATTTTAGGGTAGGAATTAGAAAGTATTATAGATTAAATATGGGCATATGATAAATAATGTATATGTATAATTGTATAGTTTGAATATTGTTTGTTCAAATTTTTCTAGATTAAATAATATGACCATTTGTTTGTTTGTTTGTTTGTTTTGTGTTCGTTTTTTTGTTGTTGTTGTTTTTTTTTTTTTACAAACACAGTTACAGGAATTCAGTCAAATGTTTTACTAACTTCTTTTTCACACAAGTTCTTGAAATACGTATTGCCTTATCGTAATTCCTTAGTGGATCTGAAGGCAGGGGGCTTTCTCATCAGCATCATGGTCTAGTGGACTTCTTATTATTTTTCATAAGCAGATTTAATTCTTACTGCAGTTTAGCTACATTGTTAAGCCAAGGATCTTATAATAATGACTAGACAGAATTCCTCACTTAGTGTACTCATTTTACAAGCATCTTCTTTAACTCTGTGCCAAACAAGACAAACTGAAAGAAACATTGAAAGAAATATTTTTGTGTGACATCTTTTTTTAATTAATTTTTTTAAAATGTATATATGATAGCAATATGCATTACAATTTATATTACACATATGGAGCATATTTTTTTCCTATCTCTGGTTGTAAACAAAGTATATTCACACCAATTTGTATCTTCATACATGTACTTTGAATAATAATGTCCATCATTCCACCATAATTTCGAACCCCATGACCCCTCCCTTCCACTCCCACCCCTCTACCCTATCTAGAGTGTGTCTCTTCCTCCTATGTTCCCTTTCCCTACCCAACTATGACTCAGACACCTTATATCATAGAAACCATATGACATTTGGTTCTTTGGAATTGGCTAATTTCACTTAGCATCATTTCCTCCAACTCCATCCATTTACCTGCAAATACTGTGATTTTATTCTCTTTTATTGCTGAGTAATATTCCAGTGTGTATAAATGCTACATTTTTTATCCATTAATCTACTGAAGGGCATCTAAGTTGGTTCCACAATATAGCTATTGTGAATTGTGCTGCTATAAACATTGATGTGGCTGTGTCCCTTGTAGAATGCTGTTTTTAAGTCCATTGGGTGTAGATGGAGGAGAAGGATAGCTGGGTCAAACGGTGGTTCCATTCCTAATTTTCCAAAGAATCTCCATACTGCTTTCGATAGTGACTTCACCAATTTGCAGTCCCACCAGCAATATATGAGTGTACCTTTTTCCCCCACATCCTCACCAACAATTATATGTTGTTGTATTCATAATAGCTGCCATTCTGACTGGAGTGAGATGAAATCTTAGAGTAGTTTTGATTTGCATTTCTCAAATTGCTAGTGATAATGAACATTTTTTTCATGTATTTATTGATTGATTGTATATCCTCTTCTGAGAAGTGTCTGTTCAGGTCGTTGGCCCATTTATTGATTGGGTTACTTTATTTTATTGTATTTGTTGGTGTTTAGCTTTTTGAATTCTTTATATACCCTAGAGATTAGTGCTCTACCTGATGTGTAAGGGGTAAAGATTTTCTCCCAAGATGTAGGCTCTCTATTCACCTTACAGATTGTTTCTTTTGCTGAGAAAAAACTTTTTAGTTTGAATCCATCCCATTTATTAATTCTTGATTTTAATACTTATGCTATAGGAGTCTTATTAAGAAAGTTGGGGCCTAATTCCACATGATGGAGATTAGGATCTAATTTTTCTTCTATTAGATGTAGGGTTTCATGTTTTATTCCTAGGTCTCTGATCCATTTTGAGTTGAATTTTGTACATGGTGAGAGATGCAGGTTTAATCTCATTTTGTTGCGTATGGACTTCCCATTTCCCCAGCACCATTTGTTAAGGAGGGTATCTTTTCTTCAATGCATGTTTTTGGCACCTTTGTCTAATATAAGATAATTGTAATTTTATGGGTTAGTCTCTGTGTCCTCTATCCTGAACGGTTCGTTTACCAGTCTGTTTTGGAGCCAATATCATGCCGTTTTTGTTATTGTTGCTCTGTGTTATAGTTTAACTTCTGATATTGTGATCCCACCTGCCTCACTCTTCCTGCTAAGGATTGCTTTAGCTATTCTGTGTCTCTTATTTTTCCAGATGAATTTCATGACTTCTTTGTTCTATTTCTAGGAGGAATGCTGTTGGGTTTTTGATTAGAATTGCATTAAATCTGTACCATGTTTTTGGTAGTATTTTGATAACATTTATTCTTCCTATCCAAGAGCAATGTAAATCTTTCCTTCTTCTAAGGTCTTTTTTATTTCTTTATTTAGGGTTCTATAGTTTTCATTGTATAGATCTTTCACATCTTTTGTTAAGTAGATTCTCAAGAATTTTTTTTTATTTAATTTTTTTTGAGGTTATTGTGAATTGGGTAGTTTTCCTCATTTTTCTTTCTGAGGATTTGTCATTGATATGCAGAAATGCCTTTGATTTATGGCTGTTGATTTTATATCCTGCTACTTTGCTGAATTCATTTACTAGTTCTATGAAGTTTTCTGGTGGAACTTTTAGGGTCTTCCAGGTATAGAATTACATCATAAGCTAATAGTGTCAATTTGAGTTCTTCTTTTCCTATATGTATCCCTTTAATTTCTTTTGTCTGTCTAATTGCTCTGGCCAGTGTTTCAAGAACTATGTCAAATAGAAGTGTTGAAAGAGGGCATCCCTGTCTTGTTCCAGTTTTTAGAGGGAATGCTTTCAATTTTTCTCCATTTAGAATGATGTTGGTCTGGGGCTTGGCATAGATAACCTTTATGATGTTGAGATATTCCTGTTATGCCTAATTTTTCTAGTGTTTTTACAGAAGCATTGATGTATTTTGTCAAATGCTTTTTTCTGCATCTATTGAGATAATCATATGATTCTTATTTTTGAGTCTATTGATGTGATGAATTACATTTGTTGATTTCTGTTTGTTGAATCACCCTTACATCTCTGGGATGCAACCCATTTGATCGTGGTGCACAATCTTTTTGATATGTTTTTGTATTCAATTTGCCAGAATTTTATTGAGAATTTTTTCATCTATGTTTTTTAGAGATATTGGTCTGAAGTTTTCTTTCTTTGATGTGTCTTTGCCTGGTTTGGGGATCAGGGTGATATTGGCCTCATAGAATGAGTTTCAAAGTCCTGCCTCTTTTTCTATTTCCTGAAATATATTAAAGAGTATTGGTATTAGTTATTCTTTAAAGGTCTTATAGTACTTGGCTGTGCATTTATCTGGTCCTGGGCTTTCTTTGGTTGATAGGCTTCTAATGTTGTCTTCTATTTTGTCACTTGAAGTTGATCTGTTTAAATTGTGTTTATCATCCTGATTGAATCTGGGCAAATCGTATGACTCTAGAAATTTGTCAATGCCTTTGATATTTTCTATTTTATTGGAGTACATGTTTTCAAAATAATTTCTAATTATATTCTGTATTTATGTAGTATCTGTTGTGATATGTCTTTTTTTATCACCTATGTTAGTAATTTGTGTTTTCTCTCTTTTCTCTTCATTAACATGACTAAGGGTCTGTAAATTTTATTTATTTTTTTCACAAGAACCAACTCTTTGTTCTGTCAAATTTTTCAATTGTTTCCTTTGTTTCTATTTCATTTATTTCAGCTGTGATTTTTAATTATTTTTTTTCTTCTACTGCTTTTGGTGTAGATTTGTTCTTCCTTTTCTAGGGCTTTGAAATGTAATGTTAAGTTGTTTATTTGTTGACTTTTTCTTCTTTTAATGAATGAACTCCATGCAATGAAATTTCCTCTTAGAACTGCCTTCATAGTGTCCCAGAGATTTTGATATGTTGTATCTATGTTCTCATTCACCTCTAAAAAATTTTTAATCTCCTCCTTGATGTCTTCTGCAACCCTTCATTCATTCAGTAGCACATTATTTAGTCTTCAGATATTGATGTCACTTTTATTTCTTATTTTATCATTGATTTCCAATTTCAGTCCATTATGATTTGATAGAATAAAGGGTAGTATCTCTTGTTTTTTTTTATATTTGCTAAGAGTTGCGTTGTGACCTAATATATGATCTATTTTAGAGAATGACACATGTGCTGCTGAGAAGAAAGTGTACTTGCTTTTGGAAGGATGACATATTCTATATATGTAAGTTAAGTCTAAGTTATTGATTATATTTTTAAGTTCTATAGTTTCACTGTTCATCTTTTTTGGGGGGAAGATCTACCCAGTGGTAAAAGAGTTGTGTTAAAGTTACCCAAAATTATTGTGTTGTGATCTATTTGACTCTTGAACTTGAGAAGAGTTTCTTTTTTTTTTTTTCTTTTTTCTTTCTTTCTTTTTCTTTTTTTATGAACATAGATGCTCAAAAATATTTGGGGCATATGTATTTATAATTGGCAAGACATGTTGGTGTATGGTTGCCTTGAGCAGCATGTAGTGTCCTTCTTTATACCTTTTGATTAACTTTAGCTTGAAGTCTGCTTTCTTTGATGTAAGGTTGGAAACCCCTGTTTTCTTCCTCAGTTAATGTGAGTGGTATGGTTTCTCCCAACTCTTCACCTTCATTGTATGGATGTCTTTTCCTATGAAATGATTTGTTTGGAGGCAGGATATTTTGGGGTCTTTTTCTTTCTTTTTTGTTTTTTGGGTTTTTATCCAATATACTACTGTATGTTTTTTGATTGTTGAGTTTAGGCATTAACATTCTGGGTTATTATTCATACATGATTTGTATTTGCAGCCATTTTTGTTTATTTTTGGTATTTAACATGACTTGGTTTCTCCTCTTATTATGTTTTCTTTTAGTGTAATATCTCCCTCTGCTGATTTTCATCCTTGTTTTTTATTTCCTTTTCATGGAATATTTTGCTGAGGATGTTTTGTAATGCAGGCTTTCTAGGTGTAAATTCTTTTAACTTTTGTTTATCATTTTTATTTTGTCATAAAATCTAAAGCTTAGTTTTGCTAGATATAAAATTCCTTTTTTTTTCCCAGAGCTTGGTATATGTTGTTCCATGATCTCCTGGCTTTGAGGGTCTCCGTTGAAAAATCTGCTGAGATACTAATTGGTCTCCCCTTATATGTGATCTGATTCCTCTCTCTTGCAGCTTTTAAGATTCTAGCTTTATTCTGTATGGTAGGCATTTTTATTATAATGTGCTTTGGTATATATCTGTTGTAGTTTTGTACATTTGATGTCCTGTAAGCCTCTTATATTTGGTTTTCCAATTCATTCTTCATGCTTGGGAAATTTTCTGATATTATCTCATTGAAGAGATTGTGCATTCCTTTGATTTGAAACTCTGTGCCTTCCTCTATCCCAATAACTCTGAGATTTGGTCTTTTGATGCTGTCCCATAATTCTTGGATGTTCTGTTCATGGTTTCTTACCATATTCACTGTGTGAGCAACTTCAATTTCCAGATTGTATGCTTTGTCTTTATTATCTGATGTTATTTCTTCCAAGTGATCTAGTCTGTTGGTTATGCTTTCTATTGAGATTTTTATTTGGTTTACTGTATCCTTCATTTCAGGGATTTCTGTCTGTTTGTTTGTTTGTTTTTCAGAATCTCTATCTCTTTATTTAAGTAATCTTTTGCTACCTGTGTTTGCTCTCTTATCTCCTTGTTGGAGTGATCAATTTGTGCCTGTATTTGCTCATTTAAGTCATTCTTTAATTCACAGATTACTTTAATTGTGAACCTTCTGGACTCCTTTGACATTTCATCAACTTCACTGTCCGTGGGTTCTGTTATTATAGTGTCCTGATTTGTTTGCGGCACTTTCCTCCCTTGTTTTTTCATGTTGTCTATGTGTCTTCCTTTCTTGCAAGGTGGATCCTGGACCTGTGTCCCATGCAAGTTGGTGAGGGCAGAATATTAAAGCACAAGTTGGTGAGGACCTGAGCTCCCATGGTAGTCTGCTGGTTGAAAGGGGCGGTCCCAAGCTGGACCTGGGCTCTGGCGGATGTCTGATGGTGGCAGGATAGACCTGGGCCTACTGTGTGCCTGAGTCACTAGCAGGCCTGTGTGGGCAGGTCTGGCCAGACCTCTCTGGAGGTTGTCTGCTGGTTGGAATAGGTGGTCCAGTGCCAGAGGCTGGGCTCCGGCAGGTGTCTGTCAGTGGTCAGTGCAGGGATGGACTGGGGCCTACTGTGAGCCTGGGTCCCATGCAGGCCTGTGTGGGTGGGTCTCTGAATGACCTCTTTAGAAGAAGCAATTTTTCATTTTATATATTATAATAATCAATATTTATTTGCTGTTTATTATGCCAGATTCTGAGCTAAGCTTATTACCTCATTTAACTCTCAGAAGGATTCTAATAAGTCAATACTATTATTATTTCTCTTTTAAAGATTAAAAACAATAAGAACAACAAAACACCGTAAATCTGTGCTTTCTAATCTCTTCACCAACCTTGGCCAAGAAAGCTGCTGAAACTAAATTATATGCTGGATTTTCTCAGTAACTATTAAAGTAGCTTAAGAAATGTCATTTCAGGAATTCATTTTGTACTTGTAATAAGTATATTTTTAAATAATATTCATGATACTACATAGTTGATCTGATGTTCATGTGCCAAAGTGAAACTTCCTTACAGAGAGTAAGACAGGGACACAGCTGGGCCCTCAGGCAGAGTCCAATTGGTTTGTGCTATTTCTATTATTGTTGTTCTAATTTTATAGCCATTTTATGGTATGAAATTTATTGCACTTCTTTGTCTTGTTAATCTTTGTTAGAAATGTTAGTATGTACTTTCATTTTATAAATAAACACAAAAGAACTAAAGGCATGTGTTTTATTATTCAAGCCTCACTTTTGAACTTTACATCATCTTCCTCAACCATTTTGTTTGCTCTATATGATGACATTTCCTAATTTATTGTTACATTTTGAATTACATATATTTTCTAAAATGACATTATAACATTGCTTCAAATAATAGTTGATATGTACATATATATTCCTGTGCAGGGTTTAGAGTAAAACCCTATATCATGTTTGCCACATTGATGTAACTATTCTATTTTTACCATTTTTTCCAATAGAAATTGTAATCCAGACTATGGGATACTGCAGGAAATATTTAATTTTTAATATATTACAATAGTTAGTGGGTTATGATATTTAAATTTCCCAAATAAATGTGGGGATCTGGCTCTAGATTCCATATTATCTAATGCAAAACATTCCCCCAAATACAAATAAACCTTTATTGCCTTTTGCTGATTATAAAACTGAATAATGTTATTTGGATAAAATGAGATGAAGAGTATGAAGAACTACTTAAAAATAATTTATTGTATTAGCTTCTAAGCCAATTTCTAAGTTTAGCATAAGAATATACACATAATCTTATATATGCACTGTTCTTCATTTTTTCTGTTGTATTTCGTGTTTTGAACTTAAAGCAGACTCTTGCACATGCTGAGAATGCACTCCAGTATTGAGTTATCCCACCAGCCTCTGTTCCCTTGTTTGATCTCTGTGGTCTGGGGTAAAAATACTAGCACTTTTTAAATTATCAATTAACCCTGAAGTTGTGCCTCTTACTATAAATAACAGAAAAACTTTCCACCACATTTCCACTTTGTTAATGTCCAGCACTCCAACTCAAGAGGGATAAAGAAAAGGTGTGGACAGGAAGGAGGTAAATGCATTTTTAACAAGGACCTGCTATGTAATTTTCTCTGACAAAAACAGCACTGTGTCTTCTGGAATTTTGCAAGAAAGACATTTTGCCCAGTCAGCACTGCTGTAAATTTCCAAACATCAGCTAGACAGAACTGAATTCAATCTTTTATGTGCCTTGGGATATATCCAAGCATTTCTGATTTTCCTCAGAAATCCTGCTGACTTGGAGCAGGTGGGTCTTAAAATAACAAGAACTCATCAAGGCCTGATTGTTATCATTCTAATGGCTTCATCTTAACGTCTCCCTGTTGTGCACACCTGGTCACATAAGCAACATGCATTCTTTGGAGCATGCAACAGGCAAACACACAGAAAGGATTTTTATTGTTGTTGTTGCTGGAGATGAAAAGAAATTGTTGTATTAACAACTGATAGTGGGCACTGATAGTATGGTTGAGCTAAAAGGAGAAATTTTTAAAGTGAGAAGTCCACCTGTGCTAATTCTGCAACTCCTACTTAGCTCAGGATATTTTAGAATATGAAGTGTGGATTTCTTCAATACAGACATGACCCCTTTTCTTGTGACTGATTACAAAATTTCTCATTTTTGAATTGGAACACACCAAGATCTAGTTAGTTTCAATACCAAAGTTGTTATTGGCATGTATGTATTATATCATTCTGGTTTTAACTTACATAAGAGTTTTATGTAATTTTCTAACCATGGTATGAAATATGACTAAGTGCCATAGCAATTAAGATAAAAAAATCAATGACATATATTTAAAAATTTTATTTTTTACTAAAAAATTTCTGTATGTGCAGGAAATATATCTAAAATATGCCCAAAATGTAAAAAAAAAAAATCTATATGTTTTATAATTTTACTGTTAACATAGATAATTTATCAAAGGATAGCTACATGCTATGTGTTATGAAATACCGTGAACTAATTAAAATAGGGCATGAGTAGACTGGATTTGTAGATAATACCAATGAAAAACAAGTAGTGAATTCACAGAATTTTATCTGTATAATTCTTTACTTTAGTTCTACTTTTCACTATTTTCCACTTTCCTGTTAGATAAATTAATTTGGGATTACTCTTTTACAAACACACAAAACTATACATAAATTCTTTTAAGACTGAATATTCCTTATATTTCAGTCACTTAATCTTAACCATACATCTGTGTGTGTGTGTGTGTGTGTGTTTGTACTGGTGTGTTTGTGTGTTTTATTGTGTGTATTGACAAGGAACATGTAGTCAAATAATTTCAAGCCCAATCTAACTACTTTGCACATTACTTAAAGCAATTCAATTAACTAACCTGTCATTTCAAAGTTCAGATGTTCTGGTATCATGGATAGCAAAAGATGGCTCCCTACAAGGACTGGAATAGGTAGGTTGAAGAAACAAAAGAAGATAGGACAGCAGTAAGGAAATAATAACAATTTATAAGTGGAGTTCTGCTTCTAACTGTATTATGGGACAGTCAGAATGGCTGCTTTTTATAATAGAAAGTTCAACATTTTCCTTGATGCTCGGAATTCACAAAGCTATAAAAAATATTGTGAAGTTTTGTGTCTGTGATAAAAGATTTCCCTTTATATTTGCAAATTTGTTTGTCATTTATTTTATTATTGAGATATAAGTAGTTTTCACTTATTACAAATATGTCACTTGTCAGATATATTCTTTGCAAACATTTTCTAAAAATTGATTATATATTCTTCGTAAACATTCTCTAAAACTTTGTGTTTTCTCATAAAATAACTTAAAGGACAAAATTTCTAATTTTCAATAAGGCCATTTGATTTAATCAATCATTGTGTTATGGTTTGTGCTTTTTATTTTTTAATTTAATTTTTCACTAAAGTTTTTTTTAATCAAGAATCTATAGTTTTACTTCTTATAATCATTTATATGATCCATTGTATGTTAATTTACATGTATTTTAAGGTAACGATCTAAATTGATGTTGTTATTTCAGTAGAATTTCTTGAAATAGCTGTGCTTTCACTATTAAATATCTTACATTTTTGTCAACATTCAATTGATCACATCTGTTTGTGTTTATGTAATGATATCTCTTTTGTGTTCAATTAAATTATATATCCAGACTTAGGTCATTCTCTTGAATAATGTAACTTCATGTAATATATATTGAATCTAAGCATGTAAGTTTCCCAACATGTACATTGTAATTCTCACCTGTGATTCCTGAACTAACTTATAAGACCTAAAGCTTATTTATAGAATCTTTAGGAATTTTTTTTACATAAACAGTCACATTAACTGTAATCAAATGAGGTTTTACTTCTTCCTTTTCAATACACATACAAATTAAGTTTTTCTCTTGTGTTACTAAAATGGCAAAGACCTCTAGTACAAATAAATAATGTATATGATTAAACTCTCTATATAGATGTTGGAAATTTGCTGGAGATATATATTTTTTTTTTCATAAATGATCAGGTTTGTTCTAATCTACCTCACAAATTTACTAATTCTCAGTGTCCCAATAGAAATTTGTGTTGGTGATTCCTATGAAGAAGTCTAATAATTTTCCTTAACCTGTGAAAGATAAGTATGTGTGATAAATCCATCATTTTACTTGCTGCATGTATTGCTGTTGCCCCAGAGAAGGAAGGATCCAGCCTCACACAAAATTTAACTTAGGTATTAAGAATTACACTGCCACCACATTGGTATCAAGAATATTAATTAAAATGATTATTAATCTAGCATGAGGCTACTTATGAAGAGCCAGCAGCTTATCAAACTAGTTGTAGCAGCTTCAAAGAGATTTGTGGAGCAATTAATTATGAGGAAGAGGCTCTGTCAGAAGGTTCCCTGCTCCAGACTAAGCTTCACATGGGTTGAACTTCCTTCATCACTAAAGGAGAGAGAACACCAGCATGTTTACTTTCTGTCACTGTGACAAATACCTGAGGAAAACAATTTAGAGGACAACAAGATTTACACTGTCTTATGGTTTTAAATGTTTTAATTCATGGTCAGTTGGCTTCATTGCTTTGAAAATGAGGTGAGGCAGAACATCATAGCAGGAGAGCATAGCAAAGGAAAGCTGTCAGCCCATGCCAGGAAAGAGAGAGAGAGAGAGAGAGAGAGAGAGAGAGAGAGAGAGAGTCTGTCTGTGTGTCAGGTCCATGGTCAAGATATAGATGTCAAAAATATATCCCCAGTAACTCATTTTCTTCAGCTATCTACCTCCTATACTTTCCAGCACCTCTGAATAGTCCAACTAAATTATTACTCTATCAATGGATCGATCCATTGGTGATGTTAGAGCCCACGTGATCCAATTACTTCCCCAAATCCTCACCTTTGACTATTGCTCTATTGGTGACCAAGCCTTCCACCATATGAGAAGTTGAAGGACATTTCAAATTTAAAAACAAAAACAAAACAAAACAAAAAAACACCTCTCTTTTCAACTTGACCAAATGAGGGGCTGGGAAGGGCAGAGCCAGAGGTGGGGCTTAAAAGTTGTCAGTAATTAAATATATGCACTTTAGTCTATGTCATAAATTGGGCAAAAAAGATAATTGCAGTGTATTTACAATGTATATTTCAGACTGGTGGGCTTAATATATGTAGTATTCTAATGAAAACTTTTAGAAGGAAAATACAAAAATGATAACCACTCTTAGAAATACGTGGTTTTGACAATCTAAGGAGATACTTAGATCTATTGTTTTTAAATTTATCTTTTATTGAACAATGAAATGAAAAGCACTTATTATGAAAAATAACCATACCTTTAATGGGACATTTGTGTTACTGTTTGAGATATAATGTAAACAGGTATATGACCTTGACCCAGATTAGTTTACCTGAAGGATGTATTCTTTAAAGGAGAGGATATGACTTAAGCGATAGATATACAAAGTTAGCTAAAGTTTACATTTATTAAAATTTAATGATTATATATCCAACTCACAGACCCAAGACTTTGTAAAAATGAGAAAGAAATTAATACATTTTCTTTGGTTATTTTTAGAAATACTCCAGTGTATAATTTCAAGTAAACATGACCCAATTATTTAGAAAATGGGACATATACAGCAGCAAGTAATTATAGATAGGTTAAACTTTCATTAGTCATGGGGAAAAACTAAAAACTATTTTCTAAGCTTTTTGAAAAAATAGCTTAAAAAGATGATCTAATCAGAAGTAATCAAAATTGATTCATCAGTAGGGAAAGATCGTGCTTTAAATTTTGCTAAAGTTATTTATATTGTAAGATATAGAAGGATGGATATTTTCATTTGTTATTTAAAATATTTTGAAGAGTTAAGAGAATAATCTCTTCAAACACAAATGATAAAAAGTGATTAAAAAAGAGAGTAATACTAAGTTTTTTAGATTTCTTCACTATCCCCAAAAATTTCAATGCCTCAATTAGCAAGTAATATTCAAAACATTAGCATTTTAGCAAGATTATTAGAATTAATGGACTTCAAATATAAGGGATTTAAATTTTTTAGTTCATTCATTAGTATATATTAATTTGATATCATGAGAACACATATGAAGAAATAAATTTAGAGTAACATAGGAAATAGAAAATGATGTAAACAATAATAGAAATATATTCAGTAAGTGTTAATTTCTTTGCTTCTACAACCATTTCAACAACCATCTCCATACTGAAAGCATTATAACTATAAGAAAATCACAAACATAGTTTAAGAAGTTAGAATATTCTGAAATAACAATATGCTTATCCCTCACTAAAAAGTATATCATCTTCCTGCATTCATTATTCCAGGATAGAAACTTTAAAAAAAAACAAAGTATAGAGATGATACTTAAATTTTTGGGACGATAGTGTAGATGTATGCTTCATGGATGGAAAAATAATAAGGGTGACAATGAGCTTCCATTTTGGGTTACTCTAGCCTGACAGTACTATCTATAAGGAACTGAACTGAAGAAAATCTGAAAGTTGAAAATAGGACTTGCATAAATTTATGATAGAAGCCTTGATCCTGGTTCCTGTTAAAATAAATCATAAGACCAATTGCTATGATGCTGAAGAAATATTGAGATGTGCTTTTCAAGAACAATATAGATGCCAGTTATGGTCATGGTGATGGTTAAAGGATGTTATTTAACATCAATACTTCATTTACATTAAAGACAATGGTGGACTAATTGTTCTAGTAAGTAAAATTGCTGTTGTTTTTTTCCACAGGTTGGAGGGAGGCATGTGGATGTAAATAAGGTAGGGAGACAATCACAGAAATGCAAAGTATGAGTTTCCTCCAGAGGCAACTGTTTCTTGCCTGAAAACCTAAGGTGGCTGGTCTTGAGTTCACCAAGGTATAACTTTCATGAAGTGAAATGAATGCCCAATAATAGATCTTATGGAAATGTTCTTCTGTTTAGCATTAGAAAAAAAAATGGAGTAATCACTAATAATTCATGAGAGGTACATTTTCTCAATTCATTTCCATCTCCAACATAATCATCTCTACAATATAAGTTGGTGGAATGGATGATCATATTAAACACTGGAACATTCAATGTAGAGGCTTTGAAAACCCAAAAGAAAATTGGTTTTCTTGTCTTTTTTGTGTAAGAATATTGAACTTGAGATTATTTTACAATCTCAGAATCAAAATATTTTTAAAAGTTCAGTATATTGTAATTAGGTCCTGGGAGTAGTCACCTTGGAATTGATGTTGGCCCCACTGATTAAATTAGTACTCAAGATAGTAGGTAATACTAAATAAGGTCACCTCATGCACTTAGCCTCTTCTATGTGCAACAAATTCCTGCTCCAGTTCTATATCATACACCATGTTTTAACACACCTAAGCCCCTCACCAGTACACTGGTAACATGTACACTCTAGCCATAAGAATCATCATCCAGGGCCGGGGTTGTCTCAGTGGTACAGCACATGCCTAGCATGTGTGAGGTTCTGGTTCGATCCCCAGAACTACATAAAAATAAAATAATGGTTAAAAAAAAGATTTAAAAAAATCATCATCCAAATAAACCACTTAATTGTATAAAGTAGCCAGACTCTCATATTTTCTTATAGCAATACAACACAGACTAAGATACCTCTTAAGCCAGTTTATGAAGAGTGAGTCATATCCTAGCAAATTTATCACAAAGTTTAAATATTTAATAGTTTGACTTCTTTAATAATATTTCAGTTAAATTTGTTAAATAATGTGTATCAAAATCTTTTAAGGTTAACTTTTAAGGTTAATTAAAATCAATTACTCTTTATTTAGATAATAACCTGTATTAATTAAATAAAAATAAATCAATTTGCTAGTCCAATTTCCAATTACATGCAAACATTTGGTAGGTTTTCTTATGAAAATACTTATATTTAAGTTAATAAATTAATATTATATTGGAAAAATATTGAATTTTGGAATTACATCTAAATAAAACTATATAGAAAAACAAAAACCCTACAGAAACTCAACAATCATTTTAAGATCAGTTCTTTTTTATTTTTTAAATTTATCATGTCAAACTATGTTCAGTGCACTTTAATTAATATGTGAAAGTGATAATGAAATCAAATTGGGTTACTTATTGTGGTAATCTTAAATATGTACAAAAATTCTTTATTACATCTCTTTGAAAACAATGCTCACTATTTTTCTTTAGCTTTAATGTGGGTTGGGTTTAGTGGATCTAAATGAATAGAAATGGCAAAAATAATACTTTATTTCTGATGAGGTTATGATATAAAATTCATTGAAGCTGTTCATCCATATTCTCATTCTTTAAAGTGCACATCGGGGGGATCTGATATCACATAGGGAGGCCACTCAAGCAACCCTGAGAAATCCCATAAAGGACCAAACTGAGTCCTATCAACAACCAGGAAAAACCTGCCATTTTGGAAGCACACCAGCCTCTTTTATATTTGTTATTCCAGCTGACAATTTAACTACAACATTATGAGAGATCCTTTCCAGAGAAGTGAGAGTTCCTATGTACTGATTGTGGTAATTTGGGTAAGCATTTTATGTAGCTATTGATAACTAATGCTTCTGCTCTCAATTATAGAACAATTTTCTAGAATTTTATCATCAAATATTTTAATAAGTTTTACTTTCAAAATTTATAATTTTATGACTACTTATTTTAAATATTTTTACAGTTATTGAATGATTATGTAATTCTGCATTGTGCCACTGCTTATAACATGGGTTTAATAATTCCTATAGTCTCAATATGTTCTTATTTAATCTAATACAACATTTATTCCTTATTCAGATTCATTTATTTATTATGCACAGATTTTTCAATTCCATAAAAATCTACTGACTTCTTTTTGCTTTTGTCACTTGTGCTTTGGTAGCATATGCAAAAAACTTTGCTAAGACCAAAGTCAAGGAGCTTTTTCTGTGTGAATTCTTGTAGGAGTTTTACAATTTTGTGTCACCCTTTTAAATATTTAATCCATTTTGAGTTGATATTTGTGTGTGACATTAACATGAGATTCCATTGTAATCATTTGGCATTTATATATTTAGGTCTCTCAACACTATCTTTTGAAAGCTCAGTCCTGTTCCTATTCTGTAATCTTGGATCTTTACTGAAGATTAGTTGACTATGAATGTGTGGGTTTATTTCTAAGCCCTGTGTTCTGTTCCATTGGTCTACATGGCTGTTCTTATGGAATATCATCTATTTTGATTACCATAACTTTGTAATGTAATTTGAAACAAAGACAGGTAGTACCTCCAGCTTTATTTTTTTCTTATCTTAAGATCCATTTCAGATATTTGGAGTCTTTTGGGATTTCATGTGAATTTTAATATTGTGTTTTCTTTAATTCTTTGAAAAATGACATTAAAATATTTGTAGGAATTACATTTAATTTGTATATTGCTTTGGGTAATATGATATTTTTACAAAATTACATTTTATATTTAACTCCTGAGTGCATAATATATTTTTACATGTATCTTTAATTTATTTCATTATTATTTTATATGTTTTAATGTAATATTTTATGCTTTCTTGGTTAAATTGATTCATAAATATTTGATTCTTGATGCTGTAGGTGGTTTTCTAAATTTCTTTCATTTTTAAATTCCTTGGTATTATAAAGAAACAATTGTTTTTAATTTGGCTTTTGTAGTATGAAATGTTACTTTATTTGTTTATTAATTCAAACAGATTTTTTAGTGGAGTTCTTAGGATTTTTTATATGTAATATCATGTCATCTACAGAGACAATTTTACTTCTTCATTTCTGATTGAAATATTTATTTTTCTTACCTAATTATTTTGGCCAAGCTTATAGTACTATGTTGAATAGAAATGGTGAGAGTGGATGTGCTTTTGTTGTTCCTGATTTCAGAGGAAAAGTTTTCAGTTTTTCATCAATATGTGGGTATGATGTTTCTTGTTACTTTGTGATACAAGGCCCTTATTAGGTTGAGGTACATTTATACCTAAAGTTCCAAGACTTGTATTCTGAGAGGATGATGAATGTACTTTCTACATTTACTGGGATAATCCTTCATTAGTTAATGTGATTTGATACATTTACTGATCTACACATATTATTTGCAACTCAAAGATGGAATGAAATATTTGAAAACCACCTGCCAAATAAAGAGTTAATATCTAAGCGATATAATGAGCTCAATGGCAAAAAAAAAACAAGTGACCCAATTAAAAAATGGGCAAAAGACTGAAATAGACATTATTCCAAAGAAGTCAAACAAATTGCCAACAGAAATGTAAAAAGATTCTAATCATCATCAGTCATTAGGGAAATATAAATAAGAAATTACAATATGATATTACTTCACATTTGTTAGGATGATGATTATCATCAAAAGATCAAGCTTTTATAATTGTGCCAAAATATATAACATCTCTTATTGGGTGAGTTTCAAGGTCACATTGCAACAGAGCAAGTAGAAAGAAAAATATAGTCATCTTTAATAAAACAACTTGCCAAATTACATTCAGGTAAGCATCCAAGTAAGTAAGAATCATATTATGTATAATTTGAATAATAACAGATGTCAATCCAGTATTAGAATAAAACAGAAATGTTTCATAAAAATTTCCACATCTTAAGATGAGTTACTTTCCTATTTTAAGTATAATATCAAATGACATAATACTAAATGATTATTAACATAGAATATTGAAAATTTATATTAAAGATTAATATTTAGAAATAAAAAATACCTATGAAAGATTTGATATTTTTTCAAAGAAGTGATTAGAAATAGCCAATTATCTGATGTGATTATTCTCATGTAAACAAAGACTTGCTTATACACAAAATGAAAGTGAAATAAAACTAGAAATGAAGTTTAACATACAAACTCTCTCTGAGCTTCTCACTAAAACTTGTAACAATTGATAAATTCTTTGAAAAAAATTGTTAACAATGTAAATAATAAAACTATACAAAATTGTTTTAATAGATAATCTCCTTGGACTGATGAGCATTTTAATGGTATAAAAAGCATAAATTTTGTGTCCATTTTCACTTCCAACTCATGACAAACAATTACATTCATAAGTAGTCTAGGGTGAAGTCCACAATATTTTAAATGGAAATAATAATAATTCTTAGCAAGTATGTATAAAAAAGTTGTAGAAATGCACATATATCTTTGCTGAGAAACATATAATGCAGATGTGAACATTGTTGTCTCTCTTTCAAAATTATGCCAAAAGTTTTGCTGTCTTAAATATACACTCTTTTTTTCTTGAGAGTCAAAGGAATACCTTTCCACAGGAATCTTCTAAAAATTTCTAAACTCTGTAATTTTTTTGTAGAAAAATAAAGTATTAAGTCTTCAGTGTTTTTAAGTGAGGGATTTTCATTTAGAAAGTATGAGTAAAATGCACACCTATCCATATATGTATGCACAAGGTGTTTACATGGGTCCATGTGTATACAAGAAAATGTGTATGATTTCTGTTTTTAGTTATCTGCTCTGTTCAGGCCACTTTACAAAACTAATGGACCAAATACCTATTTATCAGATTTCTTTGGAAAGCAATATTCAGTAGTAAAGATTGAACTTTAATATAATTTTATTTTCAAATTTCTGTTTCTCAGTGGCTATTTAAAAAATAAGTTTTTTATTAGAAGCCTCCTTAAATTTTTCACCAGCAAAATCTACTACTATTGATTGAATATCTGTTACGCCACAAAATTCCTACATTGAAACCTAAATTCCCAATGTATTGATATTTGAAGATGGAGACTTTGAGAAACATAAGGGCATTAGGTGCAACCTTTTGTGAATTGATTAATGTACTAAAAAGGTGATAAATTAAAAAAGAACGCTTTGTCTCTCTTATGTGAGGATACAAGGAGAAGACTGCTATTTGTATCCGGAAAAGAGTCCTCACTGGTGAGCTAATGGAAGCCTCTAGGACTGTGAGAAATAAATGTTTGTTGTTTAAACTGTCCAGTATATGTTTTTCAGTTTCAGCAGTTCAAACTTATAAGAGAAATGCTCAGTAACGTAGTATTTAGAATAAGTATCTATCAAAAGAAAGAAGCTAATGTATCATATAACTAACATGAAAAACAATTCTGTATAATTAGATGTGTGACACTGGACAGAGAAATAATGAACTGGAGAAAAAGCCTAGTAATAGCTAATTCAGTACTGTTGGATTTAATCTCCTGAGAAACGTTTGAAAATGTCACAATGTAAAAAATGAAGATGTTTATGAAAATATTATAATTGAAATTGACAAATATTATTTGAAGAATATTAAATTTTAAACAGCTAAACTGCAATATTATCCAAATTAAAATTTGAAACAATGTTTAAATCTTTCCAAGCTTTCCCTTTCTCTATGGAATCTTCGGGAAGTCAATCTCATAATTACTATATTTTCATCACCATTTCTTTTTAATGTAAATTTTTACATTTTTACCTCTCACCTCTATGAAACTTGGTCATTTACTTTTAACCTTTGATTTTTGAGTGCTCTTTACTTTGAGTCACAGCATTAGAGCAGATTATGNGGAGGATGGGAAAGGCAGCGGAGCACAACAGACACTAGGATGGCAATTTGTAAATCAATGGATGTGTAACTGATGTGATTCTGCAATCTGTGTATGGGGTGAAGGTGGGAGTTCATAACCCACTTGAATCAAAGTGTCGAATATGATATGTCAAGAAATTTGTAATGTTTTGAACAACCCATAATAAAAAATTAAAAAATTAAAAAAAAAAAAAAAAACTACGGAGGAGGTATTGCTCAGGCAGCAATGAAGAGCATTGTGGTAATGAAAGGAATAATTGTGACTCCCTGCTTTTGCTATAATTGAAAATCAAGTATAGAGCCTTTTCCATTTAACTTTATTGCCTGAATTCCAACCACTGTATAGGAAGGAAAACAACACTAGAGTAATTCCTCTAATGTTGCTCTCCTGTCCATACAACCATTTGAAACCTAGCATTAACATTAAGCAGAAGAGACAATTAGATTTATTCAATTACAGCTGTGTAAAAGAAGTATCATTATCAGTTTCATTATTAGACATGCACTGCTTGCCAAATATTTGCTTGCTAGCCTGGCTACTAGAATTTTTCTGTCAGACTGAAAAATTGGCAAGCATTTAATAGAAAAATTCAGTGTATTAGTTTATACTTTCAGTAAGAATTTTGTTATATTTAGTGATTATAAAAATTGTATTAATGATTTTTGAGTGCTGAAAGAGCATTCGTCCTCACCATAAATATTAAGAAAATTTCAGCAAGTGTCATCTTTATGTGAAAACTGCATCAATATACTATTAACATAATTTCAGAGGGTGAATATGATGTAATCTAGGGGAAAGAACACCATGATATGTGTCAGTAATTGGTTTTAGTGATGTTTATGAAATGAAACATGAAAAATTTATACACAAGTTTTAGTGTGGATTTGAAACTCTCAAAGTCTCTTCCTAGCCCTGTGATCTTAGGTAACTTGCTTAACCTATTAATTTATATTTGTATAAAATTATATGTAAAAATTATATATAAAATTATACTTGTGGTCAAAATGGAATAATGGGAGCTGGATTTACCCTCCCACAGAAATAATTATAAAACTGTAAAAAAGCATTAAAGTCACATCTCAATACTCTGGACTTTAGGCAACAAAAAATAATAGACTATAAGTAATGTGAATAAGATGATGTAAACACTGTGATTTATCAAGCTCACTGCCTGAAAAAATACCTATGAATAGTTTCCTTGAGCAAAGCCATCTTAATTTTGGTGAGGCTACTGGGATTAAGAGAGTAAAGCAATACTCAAAAGAAAATGCCAAAGAGAGAAAGTTCTAGACATCTGCATAGTGTCATAAGTCTGTAGGAGGACACTCTTCAGCAATACTCTTCCTTGAATTATACAAGACTTTGACAAGTTTCTGTTTCATCAGCCATTGTAGGAATCTTCATAATCCATAGGACATCCCTTAATGATTCAAAATGATTTTGACTCAAAAGTATATAATTGTTCTACGTTGAACACTGCACATGGGCCATTGGAGTTCTTAAAAATAAGAACTATAATGATAGTAGCACAGAATCATCCAGAATTAAAACTCAGGTATATTTACCAGAATGTAAAATATCCAATACTCAACAAGGTAAATTACAATACCTTCATGAACCCAAAGATTTCTAGTTATGCAAAAAAGCAGAGATTGCAACTTGTAATGATAATTTAAAAAATAATAATAATTAACATATTTCAGGCCTGGACATGGTGCCAAACCCTATAATCCCAGTGCCTTGGGAGGTGGAAACAGGAGCATCGCAAGTTCAAAGCTAGCCTCAGCAACTTAGCCCTAAGGAACTGTGAGACCTTGTCTCAAAATTAAAAATAAAAAGGACTTGGAGTGTGGCTTAGTGGTTAAGTGACCCTGGGTTAAAATCCTGGTACAAAAAAAAAATTAATTCAAATATGAAAGAAATTATTGAATTAGTGAAAAATATTGAAATAGTTCTGTAGCTGTATCATATATGTTCAGGAAGCTAGAAATTAGAAAAGGGTAATTATATAAAGTAGGTACAGGGAACATGTCAAAAAAGAACAAAGTGAAATTTCTAGAGAAAAATCTTTAATAAATGAGATGAAAAATAAACAGGATATTATTAATAGCAGATTAGACATTGAGTATGAGAAGTGAAGTGAATGTGAATAAATAGCAATAAAAACTATCCAATATGAAATATAGTTAGAAAAAAATAAATTTTTAAGAAATATCAGAAAATGGCTGAAAAAATCTCTTTATTGAAAACATAAACCCATATATCAAAAAGTTAACGAACCAAAGAAGAGATAGAAAAAAAAGAAAAATACATCATCATACTGCTTGCAACCAATGAGAGAGAAAAGTTAAAAAAAAATCAACAACAAGTTAACTAAAATAATCAAAGAGAAAAGACATGTGACAAACAAAGAATAAAATACAAATGACACTAAACTTGTCAAAAACAATGCAGAAAACAGTCACAAAGCTTGGGAAGATTTCAATGACTGCCTTCACTCCTGACACCAATGACAAGTGTAGAATTCCCCAGTGTGGTCCTTAGATTCAGTAATTTGTTAGAAGCGCTCACAAAGCTCACTGAAGACACTATTAAAATTAACATTGTTATGGATTCTGACTGCAAAAAAATGTACAGATTAAGATCAGCCAATAAGAAACACATGGAACAGTCTAGGAAAGGTCATCACAGGGAATTGTCCTTTGTTGGAGGATTTGCAGACTTTGCTAAATTTCTGCTAACTGTGATAACAAATGCAGAGGATTGCTAACTAGAGAAGCTAAGATTGGTGTGCAGATGACAACTGAGATTTTTGTCCACAGGGACATGTTGAACTTCACTTACTTCACTGGACTTACTTCACTTTCCAGCCCTGCCAAAGATTAAGCTGATGCTACATGTTCTAAAACTACTACTATAAGTTATACCATTAGACAATTAAAGTATGTTCCAAGATCCCCAAATAAACACAGACACTGTTGTCAGCAGGACATTACAAGGATTTAGATGTTACCTTCCAGGAATTGCAGTTACTTTCTTTACAAGTAGTTCTGTTGTATGAAATACCATAATAATATAAAAAGTATCTAACATATGACAAAGTGATAGAGTAGAAAAGCCTCTTCATAATAGAAAATATCCAAAGTGATCAATCTGCCACAGCCATGCTGAGGAATATGGTTTTGTGTTGCCTGCTCTGTTTGTTCACTGTTGCTGGAATATCAGGTAACTTTAAAGGTAAAAACAAGTTTGGTTGAGGAAGTGTGTATCTCTCAGCTAGTTAAGTCCCCAGCTCTCACTGTATTCACTCTGATAACATCTTCAGATTGCTGTGATAGAAGGTTGATTTGCATCTCTCTTTTTAGGGACACATTAAGTAATCATTCATATACATAAATATCCTCATCCTCTGTATTCATTGCTGAAGATGACTTTTATTTACCTCCCAAAAGTTTTTGTATTAATAAATCCAGAATCTTCCTCTTACCTTTTTATTTTCCAAGCAAAACTTTTTAATGGAATCAGAAAGCCATGAGAAAAAAATTTGTATTAGTGGAATAACTGTTCCAAATACCTATTCAAAAATTTTTGAAGGAAGGGTGATTGGTATGCCTTTGGGCCCAATTGCTGTCATCTTTCATTGAAACCAATAGCAAGTATCAGTATTTAGTTACACAGAAATTACTGTCAGTATTCAAGATCAGGGATTTGTTTCCACGATCACAGGGAAACTGGTAAATAACCATAAGTCATCATCATCAAAATCATTCTTTATCTATGGACAGACTGTCATTGGATGTAGGAAATGTGCAGTCATGATTCTCTGCCATAGTGGCTCAAAGACTGGTCTCAACCTCACACCTTCTTTAAAAATAAATAAATAAATAAGTGGGACATTGTAGGGTATTTATTTTAATCTAACTGATGTCATAAGAAATTAAATAAAAAATGTGGACTGTAATTTTAATTTATTATGCTAACTGCCTCTACTTCTTATTATGATTATTGTTCCAACCTTCTTCAGGTGAGTGTTTTTGCTTTCCTTCTAAAATGTTAGGATTTTCTCTCATATTTATTGAAATCGTTGACCTATGATGCTTCTCAATATTGGTGTCATGCATTCACCACTCCCCAATGTATTTCTTAGGGCTTGAAAAAGGATTTTCCAGTTTTCTCCTCGTGGTTATCTTTGTTATCGTTATCAGCATGATCGTAGTTATTATTAATAGATTTACATATCTACTGAAATATGTATAAGGTAATTTTCTTAGTTCTTTAATGATATCACTGTGTTTAATTGTCATATATTCCTATGATAAAAATAATTTATAAATTCATTTAATAAGGGGGAACTGCAATGACTTGGAAAAGGTAATATATTTGACTAATGGTTGGACTTACCATATCTGTTAAAGTCATTTCAGTATTCTCCTTTCTCAAGCTGTTTGTATTCTTTTGATTTACTAATATCAAGGAATATTTGGCATTTCAACTTAAGTTACTTCGTTCCATAAGTGTAGTAAGTTTCATTCTACCAAGTGAGAAGGTATTAAAATCATCCCCAGATGTTCCAATTTGCTAATTAATGAACAACAAAAACAGAAACAAAACGAAACAAAAAATCCTTTCTGAGTCAGTATCTCAACCCTAGGTGCTAATTACAATTATCTGTGGAACTTGTGCAAATTACTGGGGTCAATGTCATATCCCAATCCAATCCAAAGATTCTTGGGTCAATCCCTAAGAACACGTTTCTGAAAGATTTTCTAGAAAGGGAGAAACAGCCTGATCAACTAGGTAATAATTGTCTCTTAGAATGCGTTGGATTGTGTGGCTATACTGTATCTTCTTGCATTTCCTCAAAGACTTGTTTTTGATTTTAAGATGCCTATTTTTTCTCACTCTTTTGCAGAATAGGTCCTGGTACCTTAAACTTACCCCAAGACTGTGAGTGCAATTGATGATAGCCACGTATCGCTTATTTGGGTCCTGTTTATTCAGGCTTGTATCTTTAAAAGCAAAGTCTGTTTCAATATCTGTAGTGCAGATATTGAATGTCTCAAGGACTCAGTTCACAGTATTTGCAAGGATTTTATCTTTTACAAGGGACCACTCTGACCTATATTCCTAAAGTTCCTGGTATCCTCTTTTCCCTATGGTAACAGACACTTGCTTTCCAGAGTCTTGACTTTAATGGATATCTCATTCTAGGGGTCCTTTAGCATAATTAAGTTTCCTATTTTATGACTTCTTATCATAGGATAATTATGTACTTCATTCTAATTGTATTCTTGTTGCCGTCTTCACTAGCTGAGCCATATAATCAAGTCCAGATTCCTGTCCCCAGGCTGTGTTGCCTGCAGACTCATGACATACATCCTCCTCCTCATGTTGTACAAATTAGAGACTTCTATTTACAGCTTTCTTCTCAAGTATTATCTCTTCTTAAATATCTTTCTTGATCCACTTTTCTAATGCAAACACTCCATTTTAATTTCCATCACTGTACCCTGTTTATACATTCATTTCTTCATTATAAACTGTTTCTTCCACTGGATTACTAATTAACTCATGAGGATAAGATAATTGTCTAATTTTTCATATGTGTATTTCAGATACCCAAAGCAGTACCTGATGTAAATTATGCTTTATCATATTGTGCACACACACACACATCACATGTATGTAATTTATTATATGGCATGGTAGATCATAAAGATAGCCAATGACTTAATTTCAAACCAAGGAAATCCAATGCTCATAAAGTCAGTGATCATATGTAAATTAATTTCTTCAAGGTAAGACAAAGTGGGGATGTTTTAAAATTGTTACAGCATTTATTCAGAGTTATGTCTGCTGAGAATAAATAAATATCAAGGTGTTACCTAAACTAAATAGCAAAGTACAAGGGTTCACGTGAGAAAGGAAAGTAAAATGCACTTTTATAGCATCAATGAATGCTAATAGACTATGTAGAATAACAACCGTGAAACACCCAATTAAATATTTACACAGTGCCTTTATGAGATACTACTCAGAAGGAATTACGGGTTATTAAGAATATAAAAGCAATAACCTAGGAAGATGGCTGCCAGATGAACCACTTGAAAAACTATTGCTCTTCTGAGGCTGGAGTAGTTTGTGGGGCAATTTAGAGTTATTTTAGATTCTGTGGACTCATTATATTGCTGCTGTGTCACTTCATAGATGGACAATCTTGCTGAATACTGATAGTCACTTGCCTTTCTCTTGCATTTCCTTTCCATTTCTTTGTTTTCCTTGCTTGATTTTCCTTTTCTGCTGTTTCTTTATGATATGTGTAAATCCCCCTTAACCTTATTTTAAAATACCTTAGGGCTCATATTTTCTCATTAGATGATTAAAAGCTAGACCTGTATTTAAAGAGTGACTTTATCATGAAGACTTTTAAACTGACTTCCCATTCATTAAAGACTGGATATTTCCAGAATGACGTACAACAAGCAAATAAATAATTAGTGCTAGTCATTTAGGAAGATACACTGAATGTATAAAGAAATTGTCCTTAATACATGCTATGAAATTGGAACTGATAATATTATTAAGGCAAAATTTTGCAACCTGTTTTTGGAAGCTTATTAATTTTTAGAGTCTCAGAAATATTACAAGGACTGTGGAAAGCATGTCAGAATGCCATCTACTAGATAAGTATATTTAGAGTAAAGGGAAAATATATATGTGTGTATGTGTGTGTGTGTGTGTGTGTGTGTATTTAAGTGAATCCATTGTTAAGTGGCCAGAGGAAATTTTGGCAGGAAGTTTTTTTATATGTATTCAGGGTCCACCTCCATAGTTAGACAGGTCCCGGTGGGAATAGCTGGCCAGTTTGATGAGGAGCTTGTGAAGATGATGTGCAGTTTAAAAACAATTGAAGGAAAAGGGAGAATAGCAACACATGAACATACTCCAGGAGGAGTTCTCTCTGTTGGCTTGTCTAAAAACAGAAAGAACATCATTGGTTTCATTTGTTTTCTTTCTTTTTCTTTTTTATTCTTTTTTTGGTCTTTCTAATGGAAACCAATAAGAATAAACTAAAAACAATTGTGTCATTAATACCAAAAAGTCAATAATATATTTGATACTTTCCGATAAGTAATAAAACACACAAAATCTGTACATCATAAAACAAAAGTATGAAGATAACAATATATTAACAGTCTCTCATAGTAGTTTTGGTATTTTTCTCCCCTGTTTTGTAGATAGTCTCTCCTCCAATGTTGTTTATTGTCATTTGTTTTTGCTTTAACTATTTTTCAGTTGTTACTTTTAGACACCAATAAGCTTTTAACACAATATGAAAACATCTTTGCTTCCCAGAATGTCAGTTTGTTTTGTTTATGTTCACAATGTTTGGGGCCAGTTTTTGCCTGGACAGGGCTAATTAGTCACGATGTTACTTTTATTGTGAATTTATATATAATTGATATGCTTGATAGATTTCACATTTAATAGCCAAAATACTTTCTTCAAACATTTTAAATACTAATTTCTTATTTTACAATACCTCCAGATGCTGTTAAGTTCTTTGAGGTAAATTTGACTTTTGTTTAAAAATGGTCCTATATTTTTCCTGACATTTAAAATTTTATTATCATATTTTCTGTAATCTGAGTTATTTTAATCTGAAAAATTTCATGTTTCTTGATTCTTGGAAATTTGTGTTCCTTAATATCTCAGATATTTTATTTTTCAACTTTTTTCCTTTGTTGCATCATCTGGGCATATAACATCTCTCCTCAATATATTTTTTTTTTCTATATTTTTGTCACTTGTCTCTTTTTTGCTATTTTTCTAGAAGATTTCCTTAATTGAATCTTTTAGCCCACTAATTTATTTTTCAGTTGTATCCATTCTAAAATTTTTCATACATTTATGTTTCCATTTATTTATTCAGCTACATATATACATACTCAATTTAAAATACAGTGTGATTTAAACAGAAAATTTCTTCTTGATTTTTTATGTATTTACCAATCTTATTTTATTTTGTTAATATAACGTTTTCTGGTAAATTGAATAATTTTCTCAATTTGAATTATGATCTTTTGGTTTAACTATATCTGCTTCTTTTGAAATGCATTGTGCAGACTGTTGTCTTTCCTCAGGAGATATTTTTTTTCTGGTATATCATTATGTTATTGTGAACTCATATTGCCCTTGGGAAAACAAAATGTTCTGTGTGAGGAGATAGATATATTTTGAAGCCCAGAAGCTGGTATGTCTGCCCTGGTGAATTTAAAGAGCTGGAATCTTCACATAGATGTGACAGATTTTTGCTGTCACTCCACCAATAATTACTCAGGATCCACCTTTGGCCCTTACAGGCAGTATCTTCAGGTGTAATCCATCAATCCTTAGAGATTAGAGTAAGCACAAAACCAGTGGGAATTCCTGAAGACATCTAGGCAATCCACACATTTGTTCATCTACTCTTTCTCCTTATAGGGGATGCATGCCATGGTATTTAATCATGTTGCTATTGGGGTTTTTGCTGTTGGAAGTTCAGGTAACGTGTGATGATTATCTGAAGGTGATGTGAAGTAGTACCACATCAACATCACCCATCCCTGACCCACTGAGTGCTCTCTATGCCAAACTGCAGCATCCATCTAGGTAATATGTACAGGGATCCGACACCCTGAAGTCACCTTTGGGAGATCTAAGTCTTCTTTCTTAATTAGTATGTGAAAGCATGTTTCTTACTACTCAGTTTGTTACTTTTTGATGATTTAGTATCCATTTACAACTCACTATCCTGGAAGAAGCCAGAAATGTCCAATATTTAAAAATAGTAAATTTACTTCTACTTCATTTATTATTTTTTTCCAAAGTATGATTTGTCAGAAACAAATTACTTTATTAGAAAACAAAGTAAAACTTTGGAAGAAAATAAACTTTAATGGTATAAACATGAGTTATATTCATTTATAAATAGTTAAAATACATTGATAAAAATTATATTTATCTTAATAACTTAAAATATCTCTTCTACCATGTTCTGTCTTTTAGACAAAACATAATGACATTAATTTCTTATCCAAACTTGACTTTTTAAGAAATCTTAATAAGTAGTAGGTATTGCTCCCTCTTCTAAAATAAGCCATTTACCAGGTGAAATATCCTAACTCTTAAAAATAATTTACTAATTGTAAGCACAAACGACACACAAATAATAAAGATGGGAAGCGGGAAGCGGGAAGCAGGAAGCAGACCTGGATCAACAAGCTCTTCTTTATTCAGCAGGGAAGTCAATCAGATCAGTCTTAACATCTGCATACTCATATTGGGGATGGCAAATGGCATTTAAAATTTTATTATCATGTTTTCTGTATTCTGTGGGCTGAAACAAGGGTCTGGGTTATATAGGCTTCCTTTCCTGATTCTTATTATTTTGTGGTCAGTAGACTCACTAGGGTGGGGGTTCAGGTGCCAGTCAGGTGTGAATTCCTTTTGCATTCCTTCCCTTTGGCTGAGGCCTGGGATTTTAAATGACAAAATATTCAATATTACCCTGGACAAGGCTGATGAGGCAACAGCTGCAGATAGGGGAAATGCCCTTGGACTTATTCTCCCTATCCTTCACTAATCATATGAGGATATTTTATTTACCACCTCTGCTATTTTCATAAAGCTGTGTTTATAAAACTCTTATTTAGTATCTAGCAAATTTAATTGTAAATATCTATTGCTAGAATTTTCATATATTCTCTAAATTTCATATTTTGAACACTGAATCCCCAATGCAACAAAGTTGACAGGTGTGATATTTAAGAGGTATCTGTCATGGGAAGTCTGACATCATCACAGGAGTAGGTTCCTCAACACAGGGATGGCATCTCTATAAAGGATGAACTCATCCCCTTTCTTTCTCACTTGTGCACTCTTGCACTTTTGCTTTTGAAAGGAAAGCGAGGAACCAGGAGACCAGTGAGGGAGAATGAAAGACAAAGACCAGGCAGAGATAAACAGGAGAGCTTATTTGTCAGAGATGACAAATAAAGGCCATCTCTCCATAGATTGAGAGTGGCAACACAGGCTTGGGGTTTGAGACTTTAATGGGAGAGGCTCAGGGATTAGATCCAGGTGGGTCCTAATGTGGGCAGTTAAGGGTTGGATTGTTATGAGAGTGTAATGAGCCTTTCTCAGAAGGGCGGGAAAGTGAAACTTTATCTTAAGATGAATGCTGTCACTTAAGATGGCAACCACATGCTAAGCAAGGAACTTAGAGCTTTTTATCACAGGATGTTGAAGCAAGAAGGCCCTCACCAGATATGGGCAAGAAAGCCCCAGTATCAACTGTAAACATAAACCACATTTTTTTTTTTAGAAATTACTGTCTCAAGTATTTTGTTATAGCAGCACCAAATGAACAAAGATATCTGTACCCATGTCTCTCTTAAGTAGACTATAAATCCCTGAGAACAGTGGCCATGCATGCCTTGTTCACATTTTTGCAATAGTTTTAAATGGAGGCATCATATAATTTGAGATGCAAATAAGATTATTTTATTTCCTACCACAAAAAAATACAAGATGTCATGTGTTATGTGGATTCTGAGTATATTGCTGATAAAGTACTAGTGTTTGAATTAGTAATTAAATAAATATAAAAGGAACTTATAAAATATTACAATCTTGTGTTTTTGCCTTTGAACAATGTCAGAATTGCTTGATTATGATAAATATACCATACATATTATGTTCACTTAATAGCTAAAATGTGATGTATAAACATTTAAACACAATTTTATCCAAAGTATACAAATATTTTGAATGTATTAATGAACAATTAAAGTCAATGATAAAATTAAAATATTAAAAATTATTTCATGATTTGAGAATTATTTTATTGTAAAATTTTAATAATTATGTTGGCACTAAATCTAAGCATAACTACTATTTTTTATCTTTTAAGTAAATTACTAAATAAAATATTTCCCCTTTTTGGAAAGTTTAATTAGATATTCCTAGATATTCATTATCTTATTGAATATTTGAAATGCAAAATTATTAAAAATGTTAATTCAGTATTTGTTTAGTTGCTAATGTATAGATTTGTCATAGTGTTGCTCACATATCTTTCTAGAAAATATGAACATTCAATAAAATTATTATTTCCTGTTATAAATGTTTCTTAGTGTCAGGTGAAACTCTTATAAATGTCAAGTTAACTTGAAATTTTAGTTCAGAACCATGAATCAAAACACAATGATAAAAAATGGTAAATGAAGGAGAGACGAGGAAAAGGAAAGAACTTATAAATTACTGAGAGATAATTTTTTAATTATGTCTGAATACATTAATTCATTAATTGAGCTGTTTCTCTGATGTAAGAGGGTCTTCACCCCATGATCTCTATACTATAAAATGGTATACATCTTTCAAATGTATAGCAGTGTAACCTAAACACATACAAAGTTTTTGTAACAGTAACTTTTTCATTTGTGGAATCAGTAAGAACTAGGAAGAATCAAACCCTGAGGCCTATCAGTGCTAGTGATGAAAAGTAGCTATTTGAAATTACAGATGTTTTCTGTAGCAGAGTTTAGCTTTAGATTTCAAACTGAAAAAATTAACTGTTTCTTTTCAATATAATGATTTATATTTGTTTGAGATACATGGGGATTTCTAAGACACTCAAATGTCTTGTTTGAATGGAAAGACACAACAGAATGGTTTATTTTTTTTAATCAAATATCTGTTACCAAAAGCTTGGTCCCTGATGCCAATCCATTAAGAAAGACACAGTTTTGAGAAAAAGGAAACAAAAGTTTTATTATTTTAGTTGCAAAGGAGAAACACAGGGATTCCTGTCCCAGAGGCTGCGATTCTGTCCATTAGGGAAAACAGGGCTTTTAAAGAAGCTATTCAATGGCTACATTCCAGGTATACCCTGACAGGTGTCCCAGGTGAATCCTGAGGGTGTGTTGAATTTCACTTGTTAGGGAGGTAGTCACTTCCTGGTTATTCTGCTGACATCTCCTTCCTGTGCAGAACATATAACTGAAGGTAATCTTAATCTTAGCTCCAGGTTAGGCAAGGGGAGTGGAAGAAGAAGAAAAGAAAAACTTGTCCCTTTCAAAATAAGCAGCAAGAATTATGTTCAAAAGGTAAAGTGGACCACTCTTATATAATACTGCCACCTAACGCATCTGTGGCAATGTTTAGCATATAGCACAAATATGTGTTTTTGAATGAATGTGAATATTGTGTGATTTTAGATATTTTTTAGGTATAATACTAATATGGAAACTATAGTATTCCTAATCCTGTTGGGAAAAGTTTGAATTGTTAACATTCATCCAGTTTCATGTTGAGAGAATTCTCCATGGATCTTGCACATGTTTGCATATCTTAAAGCTGAACTGACAACCTTTTCTCTTACTATACTTTCAGGGATATTTGTATAGCAAACAAACTTGGAAAATAGTGTCTCCTTCTGGAATAGAAGCAGGTTTACCTCCTCTCCAGCTATAATAAAGATAGTTTCTCCCTCTGGAGTAAAGGGAAGATGTGCTACCTCTTGTTATGAAAGATTCAAGTTATGTAATGTAGATTCACTCACCTGTAATGCAACCCACTGCACATATAGATATCGTCTATTCCTCTGCATGTTTCTCTGTAGCTATTAGAGTTTAGGGAATCTCCACAAGAAAAATCGAATTCCCTGGTTACTGCTATTGCTGTGAATAATAAAGGTTTTTTTTTTTTTTTTTTTTGGCCCAGAGGTCTTATTTTTACTTCCTGCATTCATAAAACTGAGATATAATTTGATAGCTGGGAAGTTGTATAAAATCTCAGACCATTCGAAGTATTTGACAGCTTTCCTGATGAGGATGGGACAATGACAGAGGCATGACCTATTAGATTAGAAAAAATAAAGGCCTCATACTCTAATTAATGGAAATTGTTGAAAACAATGGGGATCGTTAAGGGAAAAGTGGAAACCCTGTGTTCAACTGAGCATAAATGGTCCTCTACATGATCTGCTGGTTAAAGAGAAATAGCTGGAGTAATTTACACAGAATAATGGCTGGAAAAAACAGCTATCTGAATGGTTCCCTGAATATCACTAATTCTTCTCCTGATGGAAGGATCCCACTGCTAATCTTCTAATTCCTGTCAAGATCATAGACTACAAAATACAGGAAAGAAAAGTATAAAATATTTGGAAATAGAAAAGTACAACTAAAATGACCTTTACTTGATGGGGACATCACTGTCTACACACAATGTGTATATTAAATCCTAAACAAAATTTTAAAAGAAACTCATTGATTTAATAAGTAACTTGAGTAAGTAGTAGGAAAAAAGTCAATATAAACATTCAATTTTATCATTGTAACTAGTGAAGGACTTTTGAAAAATGATGTTTAAAATAGAATGTACCATATGCATCAAACAAGGCAATAGCAGAGAAACAGTCAGTTAGGTAGATATGTGCTGTTTGTGTGTGTGTGTGTGTGTGTGTGTGTACATAAATAAAGAGAGAGAGAGAGAGAGACTGTATTTTGTAATGAATTGCCTCACTGGATTGATATTGGTGTTGGATAATCAAATCCAAAATTTATAGTCCTGATTGCTCAGAAGGTGTAAGTAGAAATTGAGCAGGAGTTTATGCTTCTGAATGCAGCAGGACACAGTCATTAGAAACCTCAGTCCTGTTTTTAAGGCCTTTAAATCATTAGGTCAAGTCTACCTTCATTATCCAGGAAAATGTGCATTAAAATTAATTCTTCATCACATCAATGAAATACACACAAATACCATATTAGTATTTGATGAATAACTGGATGCCCTAGTCCAGTCAGTTTGACAAATAAAACCATCCCACAGTAGCATGTCATACTAATAGTATAGTTAAGGAAATATGTGCAAGATTTTATGCTAAAAGCCACAAGGGTAATTTAGTGATATATAGAGAGGTACTAAAGAAGATAAGTAAATTCAGATATATACCATTCTTCTGTTTCAAAAATTCAATGTCATTTATCACAACAATTCTTCCAAGATGGATCTTGCCGCAGTCTGGCTGGGCACAATCAGGAGCCACTTGTCAAAAGAAACTAACTTTATTTTTAGAACCACACACGCCAAACAAAACAGCCTCTCAGGAAAAATCCTCAGAGCCTCAACTGCCACCACCGGCTTTTCACAAGCCTCTCTCCACCTCCCACAATCCTCCTGCTCTTGAGGCCGATTGGCTGGGTCACGTGGGCGGAGCCAAAAAA
>NW_026000108.1:26589494-26594366 GCF_001458135.2 Marmota marmota marmota | reverse complement strand
TATATATATATATAGGCATACATGTTCACTAAGCTTCTATATGCTTTCCTTTTAAAATTTATCTGCTGTTTAAAACGAAGATTTCAGCTGAAGGAATAAAAAGAGATTTGTATGATTTTTGATATTAGTGCATTTACAAATTTCCAGCACAGTCATGAATGTGACTTCCCAAATCTATTCATTACTAAAAAGTAGTTTTCCATGAAAATAAGATTACTAAGGAAAGACTTCAAAGGGATAATTGCTTATATATAGTATTTTATATATACACATATGGATGGCATTTTGGACAGATGATGCAGATATTAATATAATTTTTCATAGCTCCATATCACTTATGTAATCATTTGTAGCAGAAATCTCCACATTTTTAGAGAACAGAATTTGGGACTGACTGACCAATATTTCAAAAGAATAAATACAACAATTTTTCCTCTGAGGTGTATAAGGATAATATAAGGTATTTTAGATAAATATGAATTTGGTCTGCCTCAGGGAAATCCTGACAGCATCAATTACTAGTTGTTTGAGCTTGGACATATTTCCAGCCACCTGTGCCCAGGTCCTCAGTTACCCTCTGATAAACTTAGAGAGCAGTAGAACCCACATCAATGAATGGTTGAGAATTAAATATGCTAGTCTGTGAAGTATGTTGCATGTTAATTTTTATCTTTCCTAGGCACGATGTGTTTAATACTAAGTAGAATGATCATAGTTGATAGTTTCTAAAGAACTAACTTGACTGATGTAATAAACCTAAGTAAAACAGTAAAGTGCTTTTATACTTATCCTTTTGAAATCCTCACAAAATCATATGAGACAGCTGTTTTTCACAGATGTGCATCAAAGCTCATGGAAGCTAGGCAACCCAAACAAAGTGGTGTTTATGAAGCAGCTGAGCCGTGCTTTGAACTTCGAATTTCTAGTCCAGGACAACTTCTTGGAAATCACAAAATCTGAAAGTTTTTCCTGTTCTACTGAACTGTGAATCAAAGAGAAAGTTTTATAAACCAGAGGCTTCCTTATTGCATATGAAGGATTTTAATCTTCTTCCCTGCTAGACCTTAGGCGTGCATGGGCCCACATCTTTGATGAGATTGCTGTGGCGATTGCTGGCTGAGTGTGACCATAAACCTTCAAAAACCTATGAGCCAGTTACACAGCATTCTGTTCTCTGCACTCATAAGAATCACATTTGGATTCGAGCTATAGTCAGAGAAAACTAAGTTAATAAGAAATTACTAACCTCAAAATGTATCCAGGAAATTGAGTTAAACTTTGATGTGAAGGTTAAATTGACCTTTCACAAAACTGTTCTCTAATTTTTCTTCTTTCGTTTTTCTCTTTGTGCCTTGTCTCCATCTACCCTTGCATTTATCATTGTCTAAGGGCATTATTTCATCTTTTTTCTAAGGCTTTCTCTCTTTCATCCTCTTTCTTTCAACACAGGCTTCACATGTCTTATTTCCTTTAAAACCTGTATTCTGTGAACTATCTTCCCTCTATTTATCTGATACTTTTAGTATTATATTTCTATTATATCTCACATCCCTAACAACTTAGTAGGTTTTTAAGGACGTTGGTTTAAGACTTGATTATTTTAAGGCCTGAGTGATAGTTGCAAATCACTTAGTTCTTCTTTTCATTTTACCTTTGTGTCTATAATGATTTAGTAAAAATTTTCAGGATAAACAGTTGTTTAAGAGAGTCCCTAAGTCACCTATTTTTTAAAATTTATTTCTATTTGTGTATCTAATTTCAACAACTTCTTAACTGTGTTTAAGCACCTGGACTATCTTTATTTTTCAGTATGAGAATTAGTAAATATTATTTTGAGTCTTTGCTTTTTTGTATATTTCGCTGATTAGGAAGCATATTGCTCCTTATTAAACAAAGTACTTATGAAAATAGTTTTTGTTCTTATTAAAATTACAATGCATTTTTTAAAATTAGTGAACTGTATTTTTAGACATAGCAAATTTGACGAAAGACAGAAAATCTCCATATAACCTCTGCCCCAGACCCCCCACACGCCCATCATCTCCCAAACTAAACATCAGAGACCTGAATGACCCATGATCTCCCACTGACATTTCTTATTTCAGTGACACATTTTTTTACACTGATTTGCATTGAATGAACCCACATCAACCAACATCTTTGCTCATATTCCATAGTTTACAATTGGGTTCATTCCTGGTATTGTACATTCTATGGTTTTGACAAACTTATAAAAGTTTGTATTCACCATTGTATATTATAGAGACTGGTTTCACTGCTGTCAATGTCCTCTATGCTTATACCTCCCTCTCCTATAATTCCACCCACCTGTTAACTTTATACTGCCTCTTCTAGGATGTCAGTTAAGATCATGCAGCATGCAACTCACATGATTAAATACAAATGAATGTGACTGCTGTTTGTATGGTATCAGCTTGCTAATACTATAAGAAAAGGTCAAAATACCTTCCAAAGTGGTTGTGCTAATTTGCATTTCCACCAACAATGAATTTGAGCTCCAGATATGGCACATGCTTGCAATAATGTTATGTAAGTGTTTTAAATTTGGTCTATGTTTTAGATTTGGTCTATTTTAACAGGTAAGTCATTTCATTATTATTTTAAATGTAAATCTACAATGGCATGATGTTGATCAGAGCTTTATTTACTTATTTTGCTATTAGCAAGTCTTCCCTGATGACTGTTCAGGAATTTTGTCGATTTTTTGAGTTGCTCATTTCTTACTGCAGAGTTTTAAGAGTTCTTTGCATATTTTACTTGGTAGTCCACTAACAGATGAGTCTTCTATAAATAGTTTCTCCTCATCTGTGGCTTGTCTTCTCATTCTCTTAGAGTATCTTTAACAATATACAAGTATTTTGTTGTTGTTTTTAAATTTAAATGGTATTCAGGTTGAACAATGCTACCTTTTTTAGAATTATTTCTTTTGTGAGTCAGGCCTTTAATATAACATCAAAAACAATAGCACCATATCCAAAGTTCCCTAGACCAAGATCTATTTTATCTGCTTTAAGTGCCGTAGTTTTGCATTTACATTTAGGGCTATAGTCTGTTTTGAGTTAATTTTCCAAAGCAGTGTAAGATCTGTGTCTATTTTGTTTTATTTTATTTTATTTTATTTTTTGCTTGTGGCTGTTCCATTTTTTCAACATCATTTGTTGAAGAGAAAGTCTTTGCTCAATAACTTTGCTTCTATAACTTTGTCTATGTAAGCCTGTCCGGGCTATACATTCTGATCTATTAACTTATATATTAATAGATACATTAACACTGTCTTGTTTACTCTAGCTTTGTAGAAAGTCTTTACATTAAGTAGTGTTAGTACTCTGACTTTATTCTTCCCCTTCAGTACTGAATTGGTTGTTGTGAGTGCTTTGACACTCCATTCAATTTTTAGAAACAGCTTGTTGATATCCATAAAATAAACTGGTGAAGTTTTGGTTGTAATTTCAGTTTGTTGGAAATGGAATTGAATTCAAGTTGGGAAAAACCAAAATATTGACAATGCTGGGTTTTTCTATCTATGCACATGGCAAACCTCTACATTTTTTTTTCCATTGTTTGATTTCTTTCACCAGGTTTTTATAGTTTTTCTTATAAAGATCTTAAACATTTATAACTTCATACTTAAATATGTTTTTTTAGGAACAGTAATATAAAAAGTGATTTTCTAAATTTCAAATTCTACTTGTTCATTGCTGGTATTAAAAAAATAATAAAAGCTTGACTTTTGTATACTCACTGTTTTCTTGAACCATGCTATATTCACTTAGTATTTCCACAACTCTTTGTTATTATTTTTGTTGATTACATGAGAATTTCCATATAGATCATCATATAATTTGTGAACTATGACGATTTAATTTCTTCTTCTCAATATGCATAGTTTTGCTTTTTTTGATGTCTTACTACATCATTTATGATTTCTAATAGAATATTGAAAGTACATTGAAAGGGAACATCTTGGGCTTTTCCCTTATCCTATAAAGATGTAGTTTTCTACCATGAGATAAATATGAGCTTTAGAATTTTTTATGAATGGACTTTATCAAATTGAGAAAGCTGTATTTATTCCTAATTTGCTTCAAGTTTTTATTGTGAATGAGTGATAGTTTTTTTAAATACATTTTCTGTATCTATTGATATGATCTTTTGATTTTTTCTTCTGTTTTAGTTATTGATGTGGTAGATAACATTACTCAATTTTTTTGTTATCATTGGCTCCATTTTATATTTTTTTATTTTTATTTTTTGGAAGATTTTTTAATTGGTTGTTCAAAACATTACAAAGCTCTTGACATATCATATTTCATACATGAGATTCAAGGGGGTTATGAACTCTCATTTTTACCCCAAATACAGATTGCAGAATCACATCAGTTACACATCCACATTTTTACATAATGCCATATTAGTGACTGTTGTATTCTGCTACCTTTCCTATCTTCAACTAACCCCCTTCCCTCCCCTCCCCTCCCATCTTCTCTCTCTACCCCATCTACTGTAAATCATTTCTCTCCTTGTTTATTTTCCCATTCCCCTCACAACCTCTTATATGTAATTTTGTATAACAATGAGGGTCTCCTTCCATTTCCATGCAATTTCCCTTTTCTCTCCCTTTCCCTCCCACCTCATGTCTCTGTTTAATGTTAATCATTTCCTCCTGCTCTTCCTCCCTGCTCTGTTCTTAGTTGCTCTCATTATATCGAAGAAGACATTTGGCATTTGTTTTCTAAGGATTGGCTAGCTTACCTTAGCATAATCTGCTCTAGTGCCATCCATTTCCCTGCAAATTCCATGATTTTGTCATTTTTTAGTGCTGCGTAATACTCCATGGTGTATAAATGCCAC
>NW_026000108.1:26585102-26587441 GCF_001458135.2 Marmota marmota marmota | reverse complement strand
ATGTTACTTCTTGTTCTGTTTGACTGCTGAGTTACTGTTTACTCCTATAAATTTATTTGATGCTTGGGAGGAAAGGTATTAGGAGGGAAGGGAAGAAGTCACTAAAGAGAATGAGTGTAAGCAGGTAGAATTCAAGGAAGGGGGAATAAGAAAATTGAAAAGAAATGAAAAGACAAAAGAAAAAATAGAAAATAAAAAAAGAAAAAAAAATTAAAAAATAAGAAAAAAAATTAAAATTAAAAAAAAATAAAAATAATTTTTTAAAAAATTTAAAAAACAACAACAAAAAAATGAAAATGAAAAAAAACACAAATTTAAAAAAATTAATAAATGCAGTCTTAGAGTTTGATTAACTTCTCTTCCAGTAGGTGGAGCTGTGCCCACTGGGCCAAGCTTCTCCTCTCAATATGCGGGAACCAATCACTGTGCAGCAGCTCCTCCTCCCAGACTGGGCGGGTCTCCAATCCTGAGTGCCTAGGGCCTTCTCTTGTGTCTAGTCACTTCCCCACTTTTCCTCAAGCCAGGCCCGGCTCACTGGTGACGCTCACTAAAATACTGGCTACACGCCAGGTCTGCTGCTCCCGGGAGCCCTGTTTTCATGAACGACTGGGCACACTCTCCCTGTTTGCCCTTCCCTCAGACCCTAAGTTTGTAGAGCTTGGGGCTGAGAACCATCAGCGAATTTTGCTTGCCCTCCGGTAGCCACGCCCCCGGTAGCTGGTGCAAGAGACCTCAGTTGTCAGCAATGGTGGGAGCAGTAGCTGGGAGTTCCGTGCCGCGGGTCCCGTGCCACTCCTGATTCCCTTGGTCTGGCTATTGCACTCACGGGAGAGCTGGGAGGGGGCCCTTAAGGTTTCCTTGCTGTGTGGAGAGGGAAGGCTAGGGGGTTACACACCTGTCGCAGCTGGTTTCAATGAAGTTCAACATTACTCATTTTTAAAAAAATATTTATTTTTTAATTGTAGTTGGAAACAATACCTTTATTTCACTTATTTATTTTTATGTGTTGCTGAGGATCAAACCCAGGGTCTTGCACGTGGGAGGTGAGCACTCTACCACTGAGCCATAATACCAGCCCCAAACATTATTCAATTTTTGAAAATAAACCAGTGTCATAAACTTGGATGGATCTCACTTAGTTGTGGTGTATAATTCTTTTTATACATTACTGGATTTGATATGCTAATTTTTGTTGAAAAAAAAATTGCAAGTGTACTCATGAGAATTACTGCTCTGTAGTTTTATTTTCTTGTAATGGCCTTGTCTGTTTTTGCATTAGAATGATGCTGGTATCCTAAAAAGTTAGTAGGAAGTATTACTTCTGCTTCTATCTTCAGGAAGAGATGATTTAAAAATGAATAACATTTCTTAATCAATTGATTTTAGATGTTACTTTTCTAATATACATACATTAATGCTATTAATATGACTCTAAGCACTGCTTTAGCTGCCTTCCACACATTTTAAAAACTTTGTTTTTGTCTTCAATTAGTTTAATATATTATAAATTTTACTTGAGAGTTATTTGACTCTTGTGTTACAGGAAGTATATTCTTAATCTCCAACTATTTTGTCATTTTCCAGTTATTTTCCTGTTAGTGATTTCAACTTCATTCCATTGCCATCTGAAAGGAGAATTACATAATTATTTGCAGTATGTAAATTTATGCTTTACATCCCATGATGTGATTTATCTTGGTAAGTGTTGTTTGAGCATAAAATGATTATGAAATCTGCTATCATTGAATAAAGTAATTTATAGATGTCTATGATGGGCACTTGATTGATGGGACATTGAGTTCAAGAATATTGATTTTCTGTTTGCTGAATCTGTCCTTTCTTACAAAATTGTATTAGAGACACCAACTTAAACGGTGCATCCACATACTTTCTCATGCAGTTCTATCAGTTTTTGTCTTCTATTATTAGATACATACACATTAAGGCTTATATTTTCTTGGACTATTATGATTCTTACAATTACTGAAGTCTCCTCTTTACCTCTGATAAGTTTCCTTGTGCTGAAATTTGCTCTCTCTGAAATATATATATATATATATATATATATATATATATATATATATATATATATATAATTTTCATTAATGTTAATGTTACACTTCTTACCAACTTTTGATTTTAATTGGTATGTCTCTGTATTTAAAGTGCATTTATTGTAGATAACATATATTTGACTCTTGTTGTTTGAATCACTCTGCTAATCTCTGCTTAATTGGCATATTTAGAACACTGATATTTAAGGTCATTTGTGATATAATTGGATTTATACTTATCATCTTTGTTACTGTTTTTCATTTGTTGCCCTACTCATTATTCTT
>NW_026000108.1:26567732-26584360 GCF_001458135.2 Marmota marmota marmota | reverse complement strand
ATATATATATATATATATATATATATATATATATATATTCTTAATTTCTCTATTCCTCTCTCTTCCTGACTACACGTTTTCTACATAGAAGCCTTTATAACTTCTGTTTTGGTGCCATTATGGAACAGGGAATTCTCTTCCCTGAAATCTTTTGAGAATTTTTTCATTCTTGATTGTAATATGATATTCCTACATGAGCAGGAATTTTTATGTTTTTGTTTTTGCTCTACTTTCTTTCTTCTGTTTCTTTCTCTTTGAATTTATTCTGCTTAATGCCTTCTGAGTTTCTTGGATTTGTGATATGGAGTTTGAGAGAAATTTGAAAAATATTTCATTCACTTATGGCTTCAAAGATAGTTTTATTATCCCTGATCTCTTTTTTCTCTTTCTAGTAAGATGATAACTTCTATGCCCACATTTTGTCATTGTAGACATATTATAGTTGTTCCATAATTCTTGGAAATCCTGTTTCATTTTTTTTTCCTTTTATTTTTTAGTTTGAGAAACTTCTACTGTTATATTCTCAGGTTCAAGATTCTTTATTCAGCAACATTCAGTCTTCTAATGAGCCCATCAAAAGCATTCTTCATTTCTGTTATAATGCTTTTGATCTCTAGCATTTCTCATGATTCTTTTATAAAATTTTTATCCTTCTGTTTAGATTATCTGGCATTCTCTCATCTTGTCTCTTTTTCCAGGAAAGCCCTTAGAATGTTTATTATAATTGTATTTTAAATTTCGTCGTTCAATGGGACTCCTATATGTTTTCCATATCTGACTCTAATTCTGAGGTTTGTTCAGTGTCTTCAAACTGTGTTTAATGCCTTTTTGTATGATTTATAGCTTTTTGTTTAAAGATGGATATGGTTTACTGGGTGAATGTAATCATTAATCACAATTAATAGTCTTTAATAATGTAGAAGTAAGGTGTCAGGAAATGTTCATTTTCATTCTTTTGCCTTGTTCTCATGATTTTAAGTGTGCTTTCTTTCTGTCTCATTGATATTATATATTTGTATTATACTCTATACATGATACATCTATGAAAACTGTGATACACACACATCAAGTAACTAAATACACAAAAATAGAGTTGCATATATTTTCATGTTTGAAGGAAAATACATTTTTTTTTCTGCTTTACCACAGGGAAGCTTAATAATGTTATGGAAGTGTCTAATAGCAGATTTTTAGTAAAGATAGTGATGGTGGTTGTGATGTATATGTATTGAGGGGGGTGTTTAAAAAGTCAAGGCTACCTTAAGCACTAATTTAACAGATCATTGTTGAAAGGATATTGGAGAGATTTAAATAATTCAAGTGGAAACAAATAGTAGTCATGAGTTCTAGAGCTAAAGATAAAACCTAACAGGTAGGAAGGTATAAAAATGGCAATTTTAGGTCCCAAGGTCTTTGTTAAGATTTTATATGATAAGTATAGTCAAAAGTCATTTCAAAGAATTTTGATTTGTTGAGTGAACTAACCTGAGTTACTAATTATTAAAAGAAAAAATGTAGATTTTTATTACTTGTGTGAAAAAAAAACAAATTAATATGAAAATAAAACCACTAGAGTATTTTAATATATTTTCCTATAGAGGAGAAAAAATATTTCTAAATAGAATAGACTTCCCTACAAAAATTATTCAATCTTACTCAAAGGGATTACAGACAGTGGCATTCAATTATTGGCAAAATTTTTTACAATGGCAAACAGTAAACAACTATACAACTCAGAGAAATATAATGTTCACAAATTGAATACAGTAGGAATTGAAAATCAGAATTCAATTAAGATGAAAATATGAAATGTTTTTTCAAATATCATGAATAAACAGATGGCTCAATTTTCATAATATAAAATCCACTTAAATTTCAAGAATGATCTTTAAAAAATAGTCTTTGATATCAGTGGATATTATCCTAGTTTTGTGAATACATTAATCAAACCATTATATTATACATTTCTCAGTTTAAGAACTGAGTTCTTGAATTTAAAAAAAAAGGACAGCAATTTTGAACAATTGGGGAATATAGTCAAATGAGAATTTCAAAAATTGAAGTTATATTTGACTATAATATTAACTACCCTGAGCAAACATCTTTGAGATACTGCAAGAGATGGATAAAATTAACCATTTATATCTGCAGATATTCATGGAAATAATTATTCACTTTTACTCTTTCTCCACTAGAAAAATCAAAATTTACCCCAGAGACATTTAACTCATTTTCTGATTATATGGATGATATCTAGAATAGGTAAAGTGATACCTTATGTGCCTACATGATGTAAGAGTATGTTTCAGTAAGAAATCTAGTTCCAGTGACTGGTAATTCTGGTGGATATGCTCTAAGGTAATTAATCACCATTTCTTATTTTTAGTAGTGACTAATTTATATTGTCAGAGACAGACTGTGGTTTGGAATGTGATAAAGTAATCTCAAACTACTGTTTCTGGTAATGCAAATGATTTCAAATAATTATGACAATATTTTATAAATCCAGTTCTTACAGAAGATGAAAGAAATGGTTTTTGCAAGTATGAAGGACTGCCCTATTTTCTTGTCATTTGGATATTGTATTGTTTTTATTAATAGTACTTCTGAAATTGCTAAATTAAATCATGTTCTAAAGGTTATAGCAGTAGGTTGTTTTCCTACATGGTAAATTTTTAATTTTTAATGTACCATGGTTAATTTAAGTTTATTATAAATGAAAACAAAACAAAAAAAGTTCCAAAATAACCCAGCAATAAAATATTGAGAGCTATTGTTTACAAATAGAATGTTCTGCTGTATTTTAAGTGTCCTCAATTCCATTTTGCATTATATAACCTTATAATTTAGTAACAGAAACTTCGGAAATGAGTGGCAATATTTAAAAAAAAAGAAGAAGAAGAGTTGGCATAATGGCATTGTTTTACAGTTGAATGCAAATTTATTTCCAAGTACATTAATCTTGCTTTTAATTCAGTGGAATTTCTCCTTCGAGGCACTGCAGTTTGTCAGTTCTTCACTAAAGTAGATGTATATTGTGGAATATAATATGATTTCCTGACAGGATTTCAAATTAATCTTTTTCTATCAATTGTAAATGTAATACTTGACCACTAAAGGTAGTGTTACCATCTCTCAAGTTCAGTGTATCATTAAACTTAAAGAAAAATCAATGAAGTTCATATTAAGATCAGATTGAAGATTTACACTTGGCAAAAGGTTAAGCAAATCTCCATGCTTTTTGATATTTTTAATTTGCATCTTTAATAAGCTGTAGCATAAATAGAGATGCTGGTTTCATTTCTACATATTCCAGAGTAGGAAAACTTGTTCTTTTCCCCACAGTGTCAAATTATTCCAGGTCAGAATTTAAAAGTCTTCAGACAACAGATTTTAATATTTTAAGGAACTTCAGCTTTGAACACAATGTTGAAAGAAATAGGACCATTTTTGCTGTTATTTCTCCTGATTTACCTAATGTCTCTGATGCAGCTATTTCCTTCTCTTGTCCAATTTCATCTTTAAGTAAAAGTCTCTATCTAATTCTTTACTGTTATAGAAGTTTCTCAACTATACTGAGACGTGATCATTGACCCCTACAGATTACTAGGGCATTGCTTTGTACATTTTTCCAGGGATTTAATGCAGATTTCAAAGCTGACAAGTTTGACCCCAAAGATGGCTTAGACAATGGGGCAGAATGTGCTTTCAATTTTCTTCAGTGGTTAAAATTACTATTTCCTTCATTAGGTATTAAAAGGTACATTTGTACATGGCTGTTTTGGGTCAGTAGGGCATCCTAAAGCCAATTGACAGCAGGAGGGTGTTCAAGGGAACATATTAACTCTTCAGACTATTAGGATGCCTCTTTATCTGCACAAGTCAATGAACTCTCTCAACTACCTAATTTTCTACAAGAGAGTTTTGCAATCAAGCTAGGATGAAAAGTTAAGATAGTGTTTCACTTTTCAAAGATCATGTACTCCATGTGACAAAGATGTGACTCCAAATGGAAGAGCTAAATAAGAAAAATATTTTCTGTTGGTGGAGAGTAAATCAGAGAGCTACATACATATGCATGATTGCTGGCGTTTGTTCTTTAAATTTGCCACTAGGCTTTTAGTTTACAAGGCTGTGGTGGTTTATATTAGGAGCAACATTTTCCTATTAAATAGAATTTTTAAATGTGAATTCAGGACAAGGAAAAAAATAATGATCCAAATGGTTTCTTGGAAGCACTATTTTCTTCTATTAGACTTGCAGTAAAAAACTAACTGTAGCACTTGAAAGCAAAAATCAGATAACCATGTCAAGATATGCAATCAAGGGAGTTACTATTGAGGCCAAATATAAAGTGTTCTAGTAGCAAATAATCAATAAATGCTGTCTCACTCTATGCATTCATTTACAATATGAGGCACAATGTCAATTCTAATGTTACTGTTTTTTGGTTTTTTTTTTTTAGCATAGAGTTCAATTATTAACAGAATTCCAAGGGTTTAAATATTTGTTTGGGTTTTAATGACAGACTAAAATATAAATGACCATGAAAAAAGGGGTCCATATTTTTAAAATAGGTAAAACAAGGAAAAGAACTTAAGGAAAACCAAAAATACAAATTTATAATCTTTCTTACTACTTTTGATATAAACATAGTAGTTTTAGTTCAGTGTCATCTGCTTTTCAACCCACAAGACCATTCATGAGTGATCCTTTAGAAAAAGAAGGAAAAAAAACACTGTATTTTTCAGTATTCAAAATAATCATATTTATTGGAATGCACTGTTATTACAGTGAAAATCACCCGTGAAGGAAATCCTGCATTCTGGAGATGGTATGTCTAATTTGGTCTGTAGGTATGGGTATGAGTGACTTAGAAAAGAAAGCACAGTGTGAAATTGTTAGGTTTTGGTTTCTCAAGTCAAAACATCGCTATGTATAATCCACCTCAGTGATCTAGACGCTGACGTATTCAATCTTCCATGACATATGACGTATTCAAATTAAATCATATGACATGGGGGGCTGGGAATATAGCTCAGTTGGTAGAGTGCTTGCCTCACATGCACAAGGCCCTGGGTTCAATCTGTAGCACCAAAAAAAAAAAAAGTCATATGACATAATATTCAAATTCCATGGCTCAGTGCTTAAGATTTCTCATTTAGTACGTGATGACAATATTAGAGTCTGACTTCATAGCACTGTTGTGAGATTAGATAAATTACTCTATAAAACATTGAAACAGTGCCTGGCATAAACATTGTTCAAAATTATTGAAATTTTAAAAAAGATAAATAATATTAGTACAAATTATAAATATTTACTTGTGTCTCCTTTTATTCCATAGTTACTTTGGTTTCAGTGACACTTTTGGATAACTTTTTTATTATACAATTCAAGTCGTATTCAATGGCCCATAAAGGGTGACCCTTGCTTGCTCCAATCCAAAACATTTTTTCTTTCTCTAACTTGGCTATACTATGTAGTCTGTGCCACACTTATTTACAATGTTCCTGCAATGTATATCAGGTTTTAATACCTATTATCAGTTGATTCTGTCTTCAGTGAAAACTTAATTCCTCTTTTTTTTCCCAAGGGAAGTCCATTTCTTCTTATACTGAAATTTGTGAAAATAATAAAAAGGCACACAATCCATGTAATCATACACTAGAAACTTGTGGTAACTTATCCTGTTTTTTTTTTTTTTTTGTTTGTTTGTTTTTTTTGTTTTTTTTTTTTTTCTGTAACCTAACTGCAAAACCATGAAGTATTTACTGGTGATTTTTTTCATTTCAGAATCTTTTTACTATATTCTTCAAAAACAAGCCTATCCCCACCTTAAATTATCCTCTCTCCTGTTCTCTATTTCTTTGAGACAGCTTCATCCTCTCCTTTCCCAGTGCTGAAATGAGCCATGGAGTATTGATGTGCTGGGTACAGATACAAAACCCTTCTCAGTTGAGAATGGGTAAACTGGGGGGGGGGTGTTATCATATCATCACTTCTTTCATTAATATTTGTACTTATTAAAACTCATGATACTTATTTCCAAAAATGTCCTGTTTCACATTTTTATACTGGTAATGATGTTTCATCTGTTTTATTAGCCAATCCCCCCACCAATATTATGAAATGCATTTTTAAATTCTCCTTAGGAATATTCTGTGGTCACTGTCCAAGTCAATTTAACATTTTAGGAAATTAAAATCCCAAATGAGAATGTTCTTTCTCTCCTTGTATACTATGGCGTGCCTCCTCTGCAAGCTGTCATAAAACAACACTATTCAGTTTTATTACTGTGATTCTGCTTGTGTAATAATAAAGTGATAGTGATCTGTTTTTATTGTTAAAGATACTAATTTTTTCCCATGTTTCTCCAAAAAATAATAAATTTGGATAAAAGACAATTGGAGAAAAAAATCCATGAATCTAAAATCAATAAATAACACACAGATATTTAATAACTCGGAGATTCCTTCAGATTATTCTGCTTTTGATTGAGTTCTCATCTTTATCAGTCTGTGAGAAAATGTTTGCCCTTGAATTCAAAAAGATTGTAAAGCCTCAAGGACAAAACTCATTTGCATATTTGTTTCCCAGTGCCTGAGACACAATGGGGTTAAAATGAACATTATAGAATATTCCAACAAATCTCATTATCTGGTATATTAGCACATGTGTCCCAAGGAACAGTACTTCAAAAAGATGATAATAATCGTCAAACAATTTTGAGAATTGCTAGATTAAATACACATGAACAGGTTTTCTAAAGAAATTTTCAAAGTTCAGAATCTTTACATCTTTTTTTTTTTCATGGTTGGTACTAGGGATTGAACCCAGATTACTTACCATTAAGCCAAATCTTCAATCTTTTTTATTTTATTTTGATACATGGTCTCACTAATTTGTTAAGACTGGACTCAAACTTATGATCTTCCTGCCTCGACCTCCTGAATTTCTAGGATTACAGACATGTACCACAGTGCCCTGCCCCTTAACATTTTGGGGACAGGGGGAGGGTGGGGTAGGTACTTGGGATTGAGCTCAGGTGCACTCAACCACTGAGCTCTATTTTGTATTTTATTTAGAGACAGGCTTTCCTTGAATTGCTTAGCGCCTTGCTTTTTCTGGGGATACTCTGAACTCGGGATCTTCCTGTCTTAGCCTCCTGAGCTGCTGAAGTTACAGGCATGCACCACTAGGTCCCCCTCCCTTACCTCTTAAATGAATTTAAAAAATACATTTGTCCAAAAATATAGATGCCATGAATGTTTATAAACTTAATAAAAGTTTGGAATTGGTATTTTAGACAAATATTTTGTATATAAAATTCAATTAGAATCAGATTCAAACATTTCTAGAAAAAATTATATTAGTAATAAATTTGTTGAGGAAAAAAATATAACAAGGGATATAAATAAAAGAAAGACCTTATTTTTATTTTTGTTTTGTTTTGTGGTGGAATGCTGTATTTTTACTTATCCAAATTGTTTTTTTCATTCTTACAATAATGCACATTCCTTCTGACCCACTAATACAACTTTTGGAAATTTTCCCATACACACACACACACACATACACACACATATGTACTTGCCCATGTATAAAATGATATCTAAGTATAGTATTCATTGAAGTAGTTTTCCTTTGGAAAACAATTAAAACCAACCTGAGTATTCACCAATAAAAATCTTTAGCACATAATATTTCCAAATAATTTAATGCCCTTTAATTCAAACTGTTAGAATCAGTAAACAAATCCAACAGAGTTCTCATATAAAAGATCAAATACAAAATTCAATTGTGTTTCTATACCCTCTAATGAAGTATCTAATTTGTAAATGAAGAAATCAATTCAATTTGTTACTGTAACAAAGATTATGAAGTATCTAGTAATAAACATGAGATCATGCACTGAAAAAAGTGATAAAGAGTTTTATATGCTAAAAACTATAAAATATTGATGAAAGAAATTATACAAGGCACAGGGTAATAGAAAGATATCTATGTTCTTGGATTAGAAGTGTTAATCTCGATAAAATACCCATAACATTCAAAGTAATGCATAGATTTAATGCAGTTCTTATCAAAATTGCTATATTTTTGCATAGATTTTTAAAAAAAAATCTAAAGTTCACATGGAGCCAAATAAGAACACAAATAGCTAGATCAAGAGCTGGAAGTGTCATAATTCCTACTGTATCAAAATAAAAGCTGGAGGTGTCATAATTCCTAATTTCAAGTATATTGCAAACTAAAGTAAACACCCAGGCAGAGGTACATGCCTATAATACCAGAGATTCAGGAAGCTGATCAGGAGGATTACAAATTTGAGACAAGCCTCAGCAATTATTGAGGCCTAAGAAACTTAATGAGACCCCACATCAAAATATTAAAAAGCAAGGGGGGCAGGCACGATGATGTATACCTGTAATCCCAGCAGCTAGGGAGGCTAAGAAAGGAGGATCTCCAGTTCAAAGCCAGCTCTAGCAATGGGAGGCATTAAGCAACTCAATTGAGACCCTGTCTCTAAATAAAATACAAAATAGGACTGGAGATGTGGCTCAGTGGTGGAGTACCCCTGAGTTCAATCTCTGGTACCAATGAATAAATAAATAAATAAAAGTAAGGGGGGTGGTGCTGGTATAAGACTCAGTGGTAAAGAGCTGTGGCATCCATCTCCATTATCAAAACAAACAAACAAGCAAACTGTTATCAAACAGTAAATACTTGCACAATGCTAAACATATGGACCAATGAAACATAAAGGACCAACAGTAAATGATACATATATAGTCGACTGATCTTTGACAAGAAAGCAAGTGTACACAATGGGAAGAATATCATCAATGAATGATTTTGGAAAATTGTATATTCACTTGGAAAAAAATGAATTGGACTCCAATATCAAGCCCCAAGATCAAAGCAAAATGGATTAAAACTTAAATATAAGATACAGATGATAAAACTCCTTGAAGTTTTTATAAGGGAAAACTTTCTGGTCCTCTGCCACAGAAGCTGTTTTCTCCTGTGTGGAGTGGCCTGGCTGAGAAATACAGCAAAAAATCACACTACACAGAAAATAGTTTTAAAGAGTGGGGGCAAGGCGAGCTCTTTCACCTTTACGGGTAGAGATTCCACGCTTGAAAGAGAGCTTGAGAGCCCATGTTTGCTTATTTATCTGGGGGAACTTCAAAGGTTTTCTGCAGAATTGTCTTAGCCAGTATGGTAGGAAGTAGGCTATCCAGTTACCAGTAGGTTATGCCCATGCTAGAGCTAGTGGATCAGTCTTCCTAGCTGAGCAAAGACAAGAGATCACATGCATTATGCAATCCATTAAGTGGGAGGAGCCACAAAATAGCTTGCAATGCCAAACCAAAATCTCTTTGGCTCCAAGGCCCAGTGAAAACTCTCAAATAGCTCAGGGGTGGCCTCCCACAATTGGTCTTGGCAATGATTTCATGAATATTATGCCAAAAGCAAGGGAACCAAAAACAAAGATAAATATGTGGACTAGTCCAACTGAAAGGCTTGGCATAGCTGAGGGAACAATCAACACACTGAAAAGGCTACCTGCACACTGGGAGGAAATATCTGCAAACATGTATCCAAGAAGGGATTAATGTCCAAAGTGTACACAAACTCTTACAAATTAATTGCAAAAGTAAACCAGCAAATGAAAAAAAAATGTTTGATTCATAAAATGAGGAAAGAGACTGAACAGACATATTTCCTAAGAAGACATAGAAATAGCCAAAACATCTATGAAAATATAATCTGTATCAATAATTATTAAGGAAATGCAAATCAAAACCACACTTGTCAGAATGACTGTTATTAAAAATGAAACAAAACAAAATGCAACTAGTGTTAATGAGGATGTGGAGATACTTGTATATTGAAACAGTTGCACACTGCTTGTGAGAAGCAAGATAGTTTGTTTACTATAAAAAACAGTATGATTTTTATTGTTTATATTCAAAAATTAAATATAAATTACCATATGATCTAAAAGTCCTGATTCTAGGTATTTATCCAAAAGAAATGAGATCTTGAAGAAAAGGATCTTGAAGAAATGGCACTCCTGTGTTCACTATAGTACTATTCACAATAGTCAAGATGTGCAAAAAACTAAATGTCTATTGAAAGATGAATAAAGAAAATGTGATATATACATACAATGTTATAATAGTCATCCTTTGAAAAGAAAGGAAGTCTGTAATATGTGACAACATGGATGGACACTGAAGATAGCATGCTAAGTGAAATGGGCCAGTCACAGAAAGACAAATATTATATGATTCCACTTAGATGAAGTATCTAAAGTAATCAAATTCATAATGGCTAGTAGTGGATTAAAGATTGCCAGTGATTTCTGGGAGGGGCAAATGAAAAACTACTCTATCTGTGGTCATAAATTTTTAATTGAGCAACATCAGTTCTAGAAATCTGCTTTAAAACATTGTACACAGAGTCAAAAGTAATGTATCATACACTTAAATTTTTTGTTAAAAAGGGAAAATTTCATGATAAATGATTTTACTGCAAAAAAATAAAAATTAAATAAAAATTTAAAAATTATCAAGTATCTAAATAGCCATTTCTCAAAGGAAGATCAATAACTAGTCAATAAATACATAAAAATTATGTTTAACATCATTCGTCAACAGGCATACAAAAATCAAAGCCATGAGGAAATACTCCATACCCACTAAGATGGTTATAATAAAAATCATATAGATATTTTGGAAAATAATTGTGTAATTCCTCAAAAAGTTACACATAAAGTTACCACATGATTCATTGATTCCATTCTGAGGTTCATAAATGAGTAACAAGGACATATGTTCACACCAGAACTAGATGAATGTCTATAGAAACATTATATAAAATAGTACGAAGGTTGAAATAACCCAAATAGCTATCAACTGATTAATGGATAAAGTATAGTATATTCATACAATGGAATATTATTCAGTAATAACAGAAAAATTAAATACTATTAGATGCTACAATATGATGAACCTGATAAACACTGTATAACAAGTACAAATGAGTCCTGTTGTGACACAAGTCTCTAAATTAAATGTCCAGAATTGACAGCTTTCTAACAGCAGATCAATAGACTAGCAATTGCCTGGAGCAGATGAATGTGAGGAGTCAAGAGTGTGGTTGGAGGATGTTGGTAAGGAACGCAGGATTTCTTTGGGGCAATGACAACTCAGTTGTTGAGATAAAAGTACAACTGTGAAACTTTTAAAAAGCGTGAATGTATGTGTTTTAATGGGTAAACTTCAAAATATACAAATCATAATTTTTTGATTCTGCTTTAAAAAGAGATTATTATTACCAGTATTAAGTATACATTCATCAGAGTATATATCATTCTTTTTTCTTTAGAGAGAGAGAGAGAATTTTTTTAATATTTATTTTTTAGTTTTCGGTGGACACACATCTTTATTTTATTTTTTATGTGGTGCTGAGGATCGAATCCAGCACCCTACGCATGCCAGGAAAGTGCACTACCACTTGAGCCACATCCCCAGCCCATGTATATCATTCTTAAAAGCTGGTCTTTCCCACTATTTTTAGGAAAATAGCTTGTTAGTATAAATGGTAACTGTATACACTATTAACACTTTTCCTTGTTACTGGTATAACAGATTCATTTCATTCAAGATTTTTATCAAATGATTAATGTCACCCTAGCTGTGAAGTCTTCTAATCATTCGATGGCACATAAAACCTCAGAGTCTCCATTAATTTATCCTACTTTAATTCACTTCACAATATGCATTCATACAATATATACAGAAATTTATTAACTAAATTCATTAAATTGTAATTTTATGCTTACTTCTGTCAATTATCTAAAATTTTCCCTTTAACATGATAAATATTAAAGATATATATTTGTTGAATGAATAAATTAAAAACAGCTGGTAAATTAGACATAAATCTGGCTCACCTCAGATAATATAAATTATCCCACACTACAAATTCTTACATGATTCATTTATCTATGTAATTTTCTTTGTCTTGAATGTATTCCTGTTGAAAATTTTGCCATTCTGAATTTAGCAGTTTGGAAATTCATATCCAAACTTTCAGGTTACAAATTCATATTACCTCTTTTTTTCTATTAACACTCAAAATGCAGTTCTATAAATGCATTTCTGCTAAAGTATGTATATTCAGGCTTATACTTCAACTCCTTCACCCGCCTTTGGCTTCAAGGACACTGAAATTCCAGATACCTTGCAGGCAAACATTGTGGTTTATGCTCCTGAAAATTGCTGTAGTGTTTGTCACAGGAATATGACCATAGCTTTTGCATTGAATGGGATTAATCATTTCACAAAATACAACTTCTTTTCTCATATTTCCTATTAAAAACAGTGACTCCTAATCCACTGAAACAGGTACCTCATAAAGATAGAGAAAGCTTGTTCTCTAATGTCTTACAATCATTTCACATATCATGAGAATTATGTCTTAACAATTTATCTAATTAATGTCTCTTAATCCAAAGGATAATAAAACTTTCTTTCTTTTCAATTTCCCCTGGAGAGTCAAATTGTCACAGCCTAAACTTGGTCACTAGATTAGGTTGCAAGGTGCCTAGGAGATTGGGATATTATTTCTCCAGGAATTTGTATACCAAAAGGAATGAAGCCCAGAAATTAAAACACCAGCAGATCAGAAGAATGAAGGCATAGGGGGAGTTTCTGGTTCCTGGCAAGACTCTTGAAGGAGACCCTTTCAGGAACAGGGGATATAGGTGCCTTTTTCTTTTTATAGCAGGGGAAAAACTAATTTTCCACCTCCCTTGCCTCTGAGTATCTAAATACTCCTGTAAGAAATGTTTCCATTAGCTTGCTTGGCATCCTATTAAGGATAAGTACTCAGGGAGGGGTGCTGGCACCCTTATGTATTGTGAAGTATAATAAGAACCCAATCTCTGACGGAGAAAACACCATGTACACATTTAGAATAAAATGAATAAAGATGAATATTAAAAGCTCAACAGTGTCCCAATAGGACTTTTAAAATGTGTTTTACTTGAAATTCTGCTGTACAGAATTAACATAGGGCTATATAAGTCTTTTCATAGTTTACTTGAATGACCTGTTCATTCATTTAAATGGGTTTTTTTATGAGCCATTTTTGTTTGTTTTCTCTTATATAATGTAATTATTAATAGAATCCATTTCTTTTTCTATTGGTTAACTATGTACTTATAACAGGGTCATTGGGGAAGCACAAGTAGGAAAAAATGATCAATCACTAAAATGGTTTTTGGAAACAGGGTATATATAGTATGTATGCTACACAATAACAACGATGTGGTCATATTTTACAAAATTAAAATTAGGTGCAACTAAAAAAATACTGAACCATGTATTTTTTTTTATTTTTCATGCCTTTATATACTCCAATGATCTCTGTAAGATGCAGCAGTGTGACAATGAATAAAATCATGAAATGATTCCATTAAATGTTTTAATCACATCCCTCTTTGACTATTGCCATTAAGTCCTTTATTGTCTTAAGTTCTTACTCTCTGAACATCAGGGGATCCAAAATGTTGCAGAAAAGAATAGCTCTCTTTCTAATTCGAGAGCATGGAATCACAGTATTCTTTTGTTTATGTTCTTTGACTAATTCAGTGAAATAAGCACAAATTAAAGTTGCCTCATTATATAACTTCCAGAATCAACATATTCACAGGGAAATTGAAGAGGTTTGAGGTACAAAAGACAGTGAGAATAGAGCAATCATAGCATCAAAGAATGAAAGAACAAATATAAACAATTAAAGGAAAGAAATGAAAATCTACAGATTATGAGAGACAGAGTTGTATGCAGACTTCTCTATAAAAATATGTTTAAAGGAAACTTCAATGTGAAAAGATGAAGGTGGCATATAGTTTTGTTCAGCATATTCTATTAAAACAAAAATTGAGTTTGAAAAATAATAACTTATGAGTAAAAATGAAGAGATACCAAGAATAAATGCAGAGGTAAAGTATTTAATGTACATTTGTAAAAGACTCATGTGTATTTGTAAGCCTCAATTTAGCATTCTGCAGTATTACAAATATTTGGCATAGTCAGAGGATAGTCTTTACCTTGTGATTTTTAGAACAGAGAAGATAACATTGAACTTTGGTCTATCATTTAAAGCAAAAGAATTCTTTAACAGACTTTCAGTTCCATATTGCATTTACTTTTCATAATTTTTAACTGCTATATGTCTACAAGAGATACAATTACAAAAATTTGCCTTGTGTTCAATAACACTTAATTCTTACTCGATTCTTAGTATAAAATATGAAAACTGACGTTATATATTATTTCATTGCTATGACCAAAATACCTAATAAGAACAATATAGAAGAGGAAAAGTTTATTTGAGACTCGTAGTCTCTTATATAATGTAATTATCGATAAAATCCATTTCTCTTCCTATTGGTTAACTTTGTATGGTTTCAGAGGTCTCTGTCCACAGAGACAGCCTACTCACTTGCTCTGGGCCCAAGAAGGGGCACCACATCATGTCAAAAAGGCCCACTGGCACAAAGCTTCACAACTCATGGAGGTGTCTGGAAGCAGAGAGGAGAGTGGAAGAGAAAAGGGCCTCAGGGAAGACAAGCCCTTCCAGGGCAGATCCCCAGAGACCCAATTCCTCCAGCAAATCCTCACCTGCTTACAGTAAAACTAGCATGGACTGATGAGGTTACAGCTCTTGTAATCCAGACATTTCACTGCTGAATAGCCCTGCATTAACCCAGGAAACATTGGGGCTCCTCTCATATCCAAACTATACCACGTATATATGATTCTAAAAATGCCTTCTGTGTGCATTTTACTAGTACCCTTAATTTGTGGTATTTTTATATTACCAATGCACTTCATTTCTACCATTTTCTTCAATAATCTATTTTAATTAAGACAGAAAGCAGAAAATGAATTTTATATTAACCCATCATGTTATAAGATAATTAATGTAAAATTTCTCACTCTATATTCTGTGCTATAACTTAAAAATTTGCATTTACTTATTCAATTTCTTTGTTGCTTGAACTTGGTATATGCTTTTATCCACATCCTTCTCATTGTTTACCTTTTTTTAATTTTAGAAAATATTTAGAAATAAATCTTACTCTCATTTTTTCTCTTTAGTGATGTCATATTTAAATAGTTATTGGAAGACTTTTTTTTACTACATGAGTGCATAATTATGAAAGGAATGGTAGTTTAATGTCTTTTCTCTACAAGAAAAACAGGGCTCATTCATAAATGATTAGGTTTTGAAAAGCTGAGTGGAGGTTTTGGGGCTCTTTTAAAAGTTGCTTGTTTTATTTTCGATTGCCTTATGAAGTACTAAAATTGGCCTCATGCCTTTTAAGGCAGGAAAAGGCCTCAGTATGAAAATTCACAGCCTGGAACTACAATTTAATTATTAATACTTCATATATAAACTCCACTTCATTTAGAGAAAGCAAACAGTGGAGAACAGCATTTAATGAACGTGTAATATATATAGAAAAGGAAAGGGGCATTAGAAAAAAATGTGTTTAAAATAATTATTTTGACGTTTGTAGATGGGTAGGTTTTCTTATTCAAAATATACTCATTTTTTCTCATCTACATGCCAGTGACTGGCAATAATAAAAGGTGTTATACAAAATGGCTTCTGTCATTTTGTGCAGACTAATTTGTGGTCAAAGGAAAGTCACTAAGCATCCAGCTGGAATATAATTACTTGGTGATGACTATGTAAGAGTCCGTTAAGGCTTTGTCTATGCAACCCAAAAAGGAATCAAGATTTTATAATTTTCAAGCTTATAAGTTTGAAGTTAAGGGGAAAATATCAAATTGAATTTTGTTGGATAGCATTCTCTCTTAAGCTATTGTTTCCATATTCTATTATACACCATGTTCTTCCCAATAATGTTATTTGTACACATACAACGTTTTGGGATGTTGTTATTATTATTATTCATTTGTACCTATTAATTATTATTTATAACAGTGTTCTGCTCCAACATCCAAGGCTTTATTTGGAAAGGGAATCATATTTTTTGAATAAGTTATTGAGAGATACAAAAAGCTTTTAAATTCTAGAATTTATAATACTAGTCTTCTCATATTTTAATTATGTTAAACTGAAATAATGTTGGTCTAACTCAGCCAAATAAAGTTTGTGTGATAAAATTTGGCCCAAAGTTGTCTTAGTACACAGGGCATTGTAAGCTACCTTGATGTATAAACTATATTAACTCACGTATACTCTTGTAACCAAGCAACCATGTCTTTTTTTGTAAGACATAAAAGTATAAAACTTTTATTAAAAACAGAAGAAAATTGTTGTTATCAAGAATGAGGTACAAAATTCTTAGACTTAACATCACAAGGAAGATCCGCCAAAGTAAAAATTGATAAAATTGAACTTCACCACAATTAAATTTTTGTTCTTGAAAGCCTACAAAGAGAATAAAAATACAATCTTCAGAGTGAGTGATAAGAATTGCAACTCACAAGACAAAGGATTGGCACTTAGAATAATAAGCTCTCAGGACTCAGTATTTTTAGAAAGGTCCAATTAGGAAAAAAAAAAAAAAA
>NW_026000108.1:26497944-26562314 GCF_001458135.2 Marmota marmota marmota | reverse complement strand
AAAAAAAACAAGGGAGAGAATTAAACAACAGCAGATGGGGTAGAGAGGGAAGATGAGAGGGAAGGGGAGGGGGGATAGTAGGGGATAGGAAAGGTAGCAGAATACACAGTCATTAATATGGTATTATGTAAAAATGTGGATGTGTAACCGATGTGATTCTGCAACTTGTATTTGGGGTAAAAAATGGGAGTTCATAACCCACTTGAATCAAATGTATGGAAGATGATATGTCATGATCTTTGTAATGTTTTGAACAACCAATAAAAAAATAAAAATTAAAAAAAAGAGCATATGATGCCACCAATCCCACTCTTCTTCATCATGGTGTCGCACCTGATCCAGCCTTTGTGCATAGAACAATTCTGCAGTCATCAGCAAGTCCCTGGTGTAAAGTTATTAGCTGAGATTGAGGCACGAGTTCTGGATTCCAGATCTGGCTGTGGGCCCCCAGCATTGTACACTGGGTTCCTGCAGTCTCTGCATGCAGCTCAGCATCCATTTTCTAAAAGCTCTTTAATCAGTTATTTTGGTGCTGCTGAAATAAAGAGCCTTCCTAGCTCCATGGGGTTGGAGTGGTTTCCAGAGCTCTATGCTGGTTATCTTGGACTAGGGGTATTGCTGGGGGAGTCTCAGTATTGGAACTCAGTTGGCCCAGAAGCCCCAGCTCTCCACTCCTCAGGGAGAAAGTGTCTCACAAGTTCCTTTTCTGAGATTTTTAAAACATAATTATCACCTTTTTCCCACCACCATTAGTGAAAACATGTAGACACATCAACGGCATTCAAAGAAACAACATTAAGCTTTGTAGATAGTCTTTATTATTGTAAGAAAGCAGAGATGACAAACCTAATCAACCAGGTGCAAAATCATATTCAACAGAGAATAAGTTTTACAGGTAATGCATAGATATCATGGAAGAGAGTTATGGTGTCATTTCATTAGGGGTTATTTTTTTTCCCTAAGGGCATGAATAAGGCCAATCATGGTTAATTAGGATTCATGCTGGCACCCAGAAACTATCTTATTTTACCATAAAGAGTTTAATAAAAGGAATTGATTGAACAGACATTGGTTGGTAGTAAATATAAAATTAGAAAGATGCCATTGAGTAATATGAAGCACATATTTTCATGAAGATCTTTTACTCTCAAGCCTGGGGAAAGAAGAAAAAAAACATTCATATGGTAGGATATTCTTAATTTAGAATGTTGGAAGGGGGACTCATGGAGGTTTAAAGATCATGAAGATGAACACTTCATGGACAATGTTGTCACCACACGAGCTTAGGGGAAGAAACTTTTTGAGCAGAGACTGGACTTCTGAGGAGAGAACAGTGGCTGTTGACACCTCTGAGAAGGGTACATTGGTTTTACTTCCTGGGTAACAAACTACCAGACTTGGAGGCTTAAAACAAGTCTCACTTTCTATTCCACATTTCCTTTAAGACAGAAGTCTGGGCAGGCTCAGATATGTTTTCTGCCCACAGTGTCACCAGGCTAAAATCTCCCCTGTAGGCTCAAGGGAAGAATCTCTCCTGAGCTCTTTTAGGTAGTTCTTAGAACCCAGTTCCTCTAACAGTAGGTCTGTAGCCTTGTTTTTCTGGCCAGTCAGGAGCAATGTTTGGCTTATAGATTCCCTTCAGTTTCTTAGTGCTTGGCCCCTTTCCTCCTTAAGGCAGCAATAGTCTGCCAATCCATTTATCTTCTTTGAATCTCTGCCTTCCCTGTCTTCTTCTTCTGCCATCAGCCAGAGGAAATTCTGCTTTTAATTTTTCCTGTTAGTAGATTAGGCCCTTTTAGAAATCTCCTCTTTCAAAGGTCAATTATAGCATATAACATAATACAATCACAGGGATTATATCACATCTGTAAATTTTAGAAGTAGGGCACAGGAAATGATGGGGATTCTATTAGTTCCCAAGGGCTATTCCCAAAACTTTACCAAAGCATAAAAATTGGATGGTTTAAAAACAATAGAAATATTTTTCTCTCCTAGTTTTTGTGAAAAAGTCCAAAATTGAGATGTTGGCAAGGTTGGATCCTTCTGAAAAGTTGTAAAAGGTTCTATTCCCTGGCTTTCTCTTAGTTTCTGGTCCTTGTCGTTACTTGCTTACAACTATATAACTCCAATCTTTTCAGGTGCCGTTACTGACTATTTTTCTTACATCTTCTGTTTCTCCACCTTGTTGTCTTCCTCTGTGTGTATCTGTCTTTGTGACTTCCTTCCTCTTTTTATAAAGAAACCATTAGAGTTATAGTGAGTTCTCTCCTTACTACAGTGTAATCTTTCATCTTAATTACTTCTGCAAACACTCTATTTTTGAATAAGACTCTGGCTATGTCTTAGATCAGTGACCCCAAAGTTACATGTGCTAAAACACTGGTCCTCCAGGTTCCACTAGAGGGAGGTGGTAGAACATTTGAAGCTGGAACCTTATGGGAAATCCTTAGGTAATAGTGGTGTGTCCTTGAAAGGGTGTGTGGGATTCTATGGTTTCTCTCATTCTCTCTTTTTGTCAGTTTCCTGATTTATGAAGTGAGCAGTTTCCTCTGTCACATGTTCCTTGGCACTTTCATTAGAGACTCAAGGCAAAAGTACACTTGATCTTCTACTAGAAACTTCAGAACTATGAGCCAAAATATACTTTTCTTTTTTTTAAGTTAATCAACTCATGTATTTTGTTACTGTAACATGAAATTGACTAATACAGATGCATTACACCAGTACCAAAGGTGTGGACTTCTACATATCTTTTGTTTGGTTTTCTTTGTGGGAGGAAAGTCACAATTCAACACACAGTAGAGACCATTTCTAAAAATTCTCAGTGTCAGGGAAGAGACTGGACTTGCAAATATGAAATAAGCCAAAAAGTGGAGGTCTTGCCAAAGAGAAAGGAAAATATCCTCTGAATGACAAGATGCTTATCAAGCCCACAAGAGCAACTCAGCACACAGTCCTAATTTCCATTACCTTGTAACCCCTTTCCTCCTCATTAAAACTCCATTGTGTACCTGATCTCTGAGAAGTGGTCAAGAGAATAACAGTCTGGCTATTTTTCCCATCCGCTAGCTCAATGTGTTAAACTGGATCTCTTCCCCACCACCTCTTCTCTCCCGAGAAGCAGCTTTCATGCAGCAAACAGCCTGATCTGACCCTGGTGACTGTTTGTTTTCTCTTTTGCTCTCTGGCTGTAAGATAAGTGGTTTTGCTCCACCACATGTTCCCTGACATTATGTGCTACCCTCTTCACCCAGGCTTGGAAACAATGGCAGCAACTGATCAGAGGTTGAAACTTCCAGAACTGTGAACCAAAATATATTATCTCATCTCAAGTATTTGTAAGAGTAGCAGAAAGCTGACTAACATAGAAGATTGGTACCAACAATTAGAATTGTTGCTATGAGTATATCTGATGATGGGGAATAGATATTGTAATTGGTTTATGGGAGGACCTCAATAAAGTTTATAGGGAAAGCCTTGAATACTGTGAAATGGGGCTTAATAGGAGATTATGGTGAGGTCTCACAATATAAGAATGCTAACAGACATACAGAAAGTAAAGTTTATGCTAATGAGGTTCCAGAGAAATATAGAGTGTATATGAAATTGGACTAAAGGTTATCCTTGCTACACCATGGCAAAGAATTTGAATGCCTTTTGTCTGTTATCAAAGACTTTGTGGGAGACTTACCTGAAAAATAATAAACTAGTTTATCTGGCAAAAGAAATTTCCAGGCAGCAAGATACTCAGGTTGCAGCATGAGTAGAACTATATGCTTTTAACCAGTTACAGAGAGAATCAGGAACAAAAATTAGTAGAATATTTGAAAAATATTTGAAAAATTTGCAATCTGTCCAGAAACAAAATAAAACAAAAACAAAGAAACAACAACAACAACAAAGTGTTTCTAAAAGTTTAACTTAGAAAGCCACAATTACTAAAAAGATTAGAGGGTCAAAATAAAACCAAATGCTTTGTACCAGAACAATGGGAAAGATACCTGGAAGATATCATAGCAGAATAGAAAGACCTATACGGAGAGGAGAGAGAATAAATTAATTGGTAGAAGTATAAAGAGCACTACAAGGCAAAGCATTTTTTTTTCAGTGTGAGCAGCTCTATTCTAGGGGGGTAGCACCCCATTTCTGATTAAAGAAAAATGAGCACTACAAGTCAAGCTAAAAACTAATTTATTTTATTTTTTTTAATATTATTTGTTCTTTTTTAGTTTTCCATTAAGTAGAGTATATTTTAACATATTTATAAAACATGAAGTATGTCTTATTCTAATTAGGATCCCAGTGTTGCAAAAGTGCATGATATGGAGACTCGCTATGGTATACAGAGTGGAATGAATCTAACATAACTTTCCTGTAAACATATATGAATACACCATAGTAAGGACTAATTTAAAGGCCAACCATGAGAATAGTTTGGCATGTTTGAAAAAAGAAATTTGTATGTATAATGGATGACTAAGAAACACAAAGAAACATACCTCAGAGTTCTTAGTAAATATCCATAATGAATTTGAATTTTACCCTAAAAGACATGAGAAGCATTGGGAAGATTTTAACCACAGGATTAATATAATTTATATGTTTATGAAATTAGTTTGGCCACCATTTAGGAGGAGTAAATATTCATTGTAAATATTCTATTCTGTTCTTTAAGATACACTCTACATAGAAAAATATTTTTTTTTATTTTATCTACTCTTATGCTTTAGATATGAGGTATCCACCAAAAGCTCATGTGTTAGACAATGCAGGAAAGTACAGAGGTGAAATGATTTGAGTTATGGGAGCCTTAACTTAATCACTACATTAATCCACTGGTACATTAACTAAGTTAACTGGGCGGTAGGCTGTGGCTGAGGGAGGTGGGTCACTTGGTGTGTGCCTTTGGATTTTATATTTTGTACCATATCCTGAGCTTCTTTTCTTTGCCACAACTTTCTACCATGATCTCAGGCCCAGAGCAGTGGAGCTGGCTGTCTATAGACTGAGACCTCTGAAACTCTAAGCCAAATAAACTTTTCTTCCTCTAATTGTTCTTGTCAGGTCTTTTGGTCACAGCAGTGCAAAACTGACTCAAATGCCCATAGTAAAAAGGAGGGTGAAAGAAGAAGAAACAAGAGCGTTTACAAGACATTTCATTAGTCCTGAAAAAGGGTGATTTCACCTTGTGTAGAACACTTATACTATTGGCAACAACACTCTTAACTTCCTATGAGCTTGAATAAACTTGAAACAGGCTTCATCCTAACAGCCAGCATTGACTTCCATTTTCCTAGAGAATTTGCTTTAGAAAACTTGCCATTATAATTCTTTTTATGCCCCATTGAGATGCAAATCATCTATAACCCAAAAAAGTCTTTCTAAAGGAGCTGGGAGCCATCACTTTGAAATATAATCATCAAGAAAGATAGGACCCCCCTCTCTCTCTCTGTGAGAGTACAGAAATCGAGCTCTGATAAAAGACAATTAGCTAATACAGATAGCCTCAAAATGTTGACCCTTTTTAGAATAATGTGAATTATAAGTAGTGCAGCCTTATTCCTGAAGTCTTGAAAAAGTCTTCCTTGCCTTGTTAAGGGGCTGGGTACAATTTTTCTTTTATACTATAACTGAAGATATATGATTGAATTGATTTTTTTTCTTTCCCACTGTGGTGATGCTGAGGTGGTGGAAATTTTTACACCCACATTTTTTTTTGGTGATTTATATTTATACATACTGGTGGGATTTGCTCTTACATATCCATCCATGCACACAATAGACGGTAGAATAATGCAATTTAGCCAATATCACTCCCAACACTTCCTACTCTTCATTATTTTGAAGTTGTTATTCTAATAAATTGGATACAAAAGAAGAACAAAAGTAGTAAATTATATTATTGCATTGGACAAATAGTTAAATTATATTCATTCACTATATTAAATTAAAAAAAATGGAGAATAGATCTGGAGAAGACGATCAGCAGGTTTCCATTGCCCATTTTAATTTTGAGGGTTTTGTTAGCTGCCCAACTATTTACATCATATTGACAATTGCATGTGTTATGATTTGTGGGGGAAAGCCAGCAATGGGGACATAATATTTTGTAGTTACCAAACTACAAATGGTATTTATAACAAAGAGATAAAATAGGTTCACCCCCAATTACCCACCTCTTCTATCCACACCTGTGGAAATACATGCCTAGAGTTAGCACCCAGTTAATCCCTATCAGGGGATCAATTCACTGATTGAGTTTTGATTGAATTACGGCTCTTTATTCCAATCATTTTACTTATAAACTTTCTTGCATTGTCTCTCACATGAGGTTTTGGGGAATACCTCATATTTAAGCTGTAACACATAGCAACAAGAACATGGCTACCCTAGGGACAGTTGGAGGTACATGAAACCGAGCTGAAGTTCACCAAATTTTCTGACAAAGAACATGTTGCTTAAACTGGCAGGTAGTTTACTGACTAACAGAAGAAAACAAATTGACAGAACAGTGAACTATAGATTTCATGAACTTAAATTGACTTTCTCAGTTCTCACATTCATCTCAAAGTGGTCTGTGATAAAATTTCAACATGGTAGATTAATACCTATAATGAATTATGTTGCAATTTTGGTGTGAATCATAGTCACTGGCTTTCAGGTAGTGCCTAAACCCTGTTACGATAAAGGATTATTTTGTTTCTTGATCACTGTTTTATCTGTTCCCCTGAGTCCACTTTCTATTTTGAAAAAAAAAAAAGTCAGGTTCAAGTACATTTTAAGACCCTAAAGGTCTTAAAGTAGGATGAGCAGATAGAATCACTTGATCACTTGATGGTAGATTCTGCAGCAAAGAAAAAGTAGTGCAATTGGACTCTTGTCAAAAGTAGGACATTATTCTATCCAGGCTGAGTCCTGGTTGTGGCTGCTGGGGCAACAGATAATATGCCAAAGTCTTTTAGACAACTATTGTTTCCAGATCCTTGTGATTATAAATGTAAGATCCTGGCTTGGAGACAGGCACTGTGAACAATGCCTGTAATCCCATTGACTTGGGAGGCTGAGGCAGGAGGATTGTGAGCTCAAAGAGAGCCTCAGCAATTTAGTGAGGCTGTAAGCAAGCTAGTGAAACCCTGTCTCAAAATAAAAAATAAAAAACGATAGGGATGTGACTCAGTGTTTAAGAGTTCCTAGGTTCCATCCCCAGTACGAAGAAGAAGGAGAAGGAGAAGGAGAAGGAAGGAGGAGGAGGAGGAGGAGGAGGAGATCCTGCATGAACATAGCAACATTTTGACACTCTTGTAATTTTCAGTTAAAGCTTGGCCCCAAATTCTTTGTTTAGGAGGGAACAATTTTATCTCATTATAAGCTGTGTGCCAATCCTGGCATGCCATTCTTAAACTCCTCATTTCAAAGAGGAAGAAGAGGATCATCCTGAAAAGCAGGAAGGAACATTATTTATTTAACATATATAAATCATGATGGGGTGAAAAGGAATCTTTACTCTCTAAAGGGAAGTTGATGAATGGCTAATGGATGACACAGTGGCATGTGTGAATGTCAAGACATCATTCTAGAACTCCAGCCTATTTTTGCCACCTTTTGCATTTATCACATCTTTAGAGATTTACACTCTCTGAATTTTAGATTCTGGAAGTTTAGTGACTATGACTATGAATAAAATATACTGGTCTACTAGTTATTAATCTCTTGTGCTCTTCTGGCACCTGTGTGGGGTCTAGCTGAATTCAGATGATAACACAGTCATTCTGTACCACTTCTATTTAAAACTCTTTATCATGACTTTTAAAAATAAGTTCTCAGGTTTGTTTGGATACCCGCTCCAGAAGTTTAGTAAATCTATTCCTTTTCTCAGTGATCTGAGAGATTGCAGTGGGTAATGAGAAATGTTCATTCTTAAGGGAAAAAAAATACATTCTATTTAAAATGTTAAGAAACTGGTATATATCTGAGATGAGGGAAGGATTACTGTGAAGTGCAATAAAACACTGTAAGGTGCATTAAGTCAATTTTAAGATACAGCAGATGGAGAGATATAAATTCTAAATGATTTTAGGTACACTGCCTAAAACATAATATACTCATAGTTTTCCAAGTAAGATTAAAGTTTTGTAATATTTCTTTAAAAGTGTTCTAGAATCAAACTTATTTAGATTCTGGTACTATCACAAAGACAGTCTCAAATTTTCAATTTATTTTTACTTTTTTGTCAGTTATGAACTGCATATTAAATTTCTGTGCATTTAACTCCCATTCTAAGAACCTTCATTTTGCAAAAATAAATATACAATCATAACATTACAAGATAAATGTAGAAGCATATGCAAATTTCTTGCATATTTGAAAAATATAACATTCATTAATATATTTTGGAAAGGTGATGAAATGACAATCTTGTAAAATGCTATCTCTTCATGAATTTTTATAATTTGAACGTTCTAAATTTTGTAGCAGAAAGTAGCATCTAAACAAAACTCTTGAACAACTTCTGAATACACTTTCAATAAGTATTTGGAGTGATCTTTACTTATTAAGAGAAAATGAAATACTCAAACCAAAGTAATTTCTATTTAACTATTGCTTTATTTTAGATGTTAATAAAGTTTAGCATTGCTGATATAGGAAAACATCTATACTGCAGACTGAAAAAATAATAATAAAATGCTCAGGTACCCTTAAATGTTTCAGAATCTCCTATTTTACTGTGTTTTGTTTTTAAACTCACCCTTTTATATTTTATTTTGTAATGCAGGATTGGGGTTCTGCAAACTTCATGTTTTTTTCTTTACCGGCTATTAGGTTCTTTGAAGCAGATAAATAGTAAAAAATGGGAAGTCTTGAAGAAGGAGAAGGGACTTGGTCCTTTTTGTTGTTCTGTTTTCCCAGAGCATCACCCCAGCTGTGGTTCTTCAGCTTGGTAGGGTATTTCTCTGCAGTAACAGCAGTTAATTTCAGTTTGCATTCTCCCAGTGCTTTCAAAGTCAGCTTTATCTCATCCTCTATCAGCTCCTAACAGCCAACCAGGTTCCCCTCCTCAGAGGTCTACCAGGATCACAAGACCCAGGCCTCTCATTTGAGCACCTGAAGTTTGAGTACTTGATATTAGAACACCTGCTGAGCAGTACCCATTCTCAGAGAGCCCTGGATACCTGTTCTTCAGGGTCCTTCTTGCATCATTCAAAACCCTTCTCTGTCTTTCTTCAGCCTATTTCTTGCAACTACTTCCTGTGAAATGCCATAGCATATCACTTCTCCTCTTTTAGTTCTCCAATACCTATTGATTTTAACTTTTTAGTTAGTATAACTGGAGTGGTTTCTGTCTCCTGACTGGACCCTGGCTCATATTATCTGTTTGAATTAAGAAATTACCTGTAATGGTCTAACTGGGGAGAAGAACATCATCCAATCATGAGTAAACCTTAATAGAAGAAGAATCAGTTGTTCACTTAATTCCCACTTAGTCACAAATAAAAATTACAAAAAAAAATTCAATTCATGCTGTCTTTATGGGGAGAAAAAGGAAACTTCACCACAATTAGGACTATACCTGATAAGCAGAAAGAAAGTTTATAGTAAAATTGGATATTAGGAATCAAGGAAGTGATGTAAGGAAGATGAATTTTTGAGAGAAAGGTACAGAAACAAGGGACACTTATCTCAAGGGACACAGTTTCTCAATCTTAATGTTAAAATGAAGACCTCACATGTGCTCAGCAAATGCGCTACGACTAACTTACACCCCAGTCCCCAAATCTCAATCTTAAAAAATATATTCACCCCAGTTTCTAAAGCAATAAAATAAACAATTATACAAGAATTATAACACATCGGTGGTACCTTGAATACTAATTATGTTAACACTACAGAGATCTTACACAAGTTGAGGGAGTACTGACTCAAAGTAAATGGAAGGACAGCAATGAAAACTTCCTGAGCTGTTCCTACAACTAGACACTACATTCTAGAAGTTTCTGTTATACATATTATTTTAATTTGAGGGAAAAAAGATTACCTTTGGATTACATATAGGGCTATTTGAAAGCTTAAATTTCCTTTCTGAAGTACATAATTTGTATAAAAGTAACTTTAAACTCAAATGGAAATTCAAGAGTACTAACAATACTTAGAAAAATATTACTATCTATTGAGTATTTTATAGGCACTCTTATGAAGTGCATTGCATACTTTATCTCATTTAATCTTTATAGGACAATTATTATTATCACTGTTTTCAATGGAAGTTAAGATATACAAAATAACTTACAGAAGATCTACAGAAATTGACTGAGGCCTGATTGAAACCAAAGATTATTTTGAATGGTTGCTGTTCATTTTTCAAACACAAAGTCTATTTTTTAAATGTATTTTTAATTATATGACTTTTTCTAATTGTAAGTGACTTTTTACTTATTTTACAAAAATACAGTGTGATTATTGTCTTATGTGTTACCAGTAGTTTCACTCATTCCAGTAAGTGACCAGCTTACCTGACAGAATGTTCTACTTCTATCCTATTCATCTGATTCAGAATTGTTTTTAGTCTTCTTTTGTCTGAACTCAAGCTCTTTCTCATTTTCTAAGGTGGGTACTTCTGTAACATTCAGAGGAACCCTTTGTTTATGGCACTATTTCAGAGTAGCATATTCATGTACATTGCAGCTGTTAGGAGTATCTAGCTGTCTGTGCCATCCAACCAAAGAGGTAAGCTAGGGTTGTCCATTCATATTTTGAGTACAGGAATCCCAGAGGGCCAAATTGTAGTTGCTAAGACTAGATTTTATAATTTTAGTTAGGAATGATTAGTTTCAGTATTTATTAAATATATTCATAAATTAAATACCTATGAATGTAGCGTATACTGGAAACTACGAATTAAACAGCAGAAAAAGAAGTTATGGATTCAAGGAGCTAGCATTCAATTCACCAGATAAGAATGGCAAGCAGTTTTGCAAATTAAATGCCATAACTTCTCTAAGAGATGCAAGCAAATGTTGTAACATGTCAGTTAGTTGATTTCCCTTATTATTCGCAAACCTGAGCCTTTTTCAGCAAAATTATATGGTTACATTTATTTTTCCTTGAAGAAAATATTTTTGGATAATTGCCACAAGAGGATAATCACTCTAAAATGGAACAGAAATCTCATTTATTTATATGTAAGTGCACTCAACATAATTGGCTGGGCTGCCTAATGTTTCCAGCTAAGATAATGGTGACACAGTTACACTTTGGCACCTGCAGATGCACATTCACATGTATCAAAAGCAGCAATGTACAAAGGATATGAGTAATTTTTTTTTCTTAATCTGAAGAGGACATGTCTTAGGATAGACCATAGAGAATAGGGTTATCCATGCAAACTTAATGAAACTACTATTGTAACTATTGTCAGTACTGTAGAGAGAAGAATACAACATGTTTCTTCCCCATCCTAATTTGAAAATATAAAACATGGACATTTCATGATTTTTGTAATGTTTGAACCCAAATCTTAAAAAGGGCTCATTCAAAATCTTATTTTGAGTGATAAAGAAAGTTAAGATTAACCACAAAATTATTTCAGAACCAGTTTCTCTCAACTGCAAGTAGGAGGTCAATGTCATGCATTTCTCATCAAAGGTAATAATGTCAGTCTCTGTGTGTGTGTGTGTGTGTGTTTCCATTTATTATTTTATAAATTGCAATTGAAACACTCTTTGGAATGGCTAATGAAATGCTATACTGCAGAAAGGTAAGCAGCTTCATAAGCATCCACTCACTGAGCTATCTTTGTTTACATTCCTCAGACAGCCACTAAGATGATCATAGACTCCTTAGTTCAACTCTCTGCTTCCAGAACCTTGGGGTTTCTTTTTGATTAATAATAACTACCTTGCCTTTCAAGATACAACTGAAGCATCTCCCTTGTAATGCATTTTTTTTTTAGTTTCTTGAGCTAAGACTAAAATAGTCTTTCTGTTGACCACCATTATACCTTGTAATTATCATAGTCATTATACTTGACAGCAATTATTTGTTTAAATATCTCTCTTCCTGACCAGTCTTTCTACTTCTGTAGAGCATGACAAAACCTAGTCCCTCTTCATCTTGTTCCCCAGTACCTAGGACTCCACCTGGAATACTGAAAATATTTGCTTTCATGAAAGAATTCAAGTTCAGGTAAATGAAGCCTTGGTGAGTATGTTTGTATATGATACTTTGGAATACCTTTGAGACTAACAAGAAAATACTAGAAAAATGCTGGGTGTGGTGGCACATGCCTATAATCCCTCTGGCTTAGGAGGCTGAATCAGGAGGATCACAAGTTCAAAGCCAGCTTCAGCATTTAGGGAGGCCCTCAGTCATTTAGTGAGACCCTGTCACAAATTAAAAATAAAAAATAAAAATGGCTAGGGATATGGCCCAGGGGTGAATTGCCTCTGGGTTTAATTCCCAGTACAAAATAAATAATAATAATAATAATCAAATAAATATATAAACAAAGGAAAAAAAACTATAAAAGTGATAAATGAAATGCACTTCTATAAATTCATGATAGATTTACTTATCTCATTTTCCTAACATGCTTGATGTTCTCCTTCAATAAATTCGATTGACATGCAATATTTTTGCTTTGATTTGTAATATGTACCTAATTTGGATCTATTGCCACTTAAAGACTCACTGTAATAAATTTGTTTCACTTTCACTTTTGGAATCAATAAAAAATAATATCCGGTACTATATTGTTTTATTCCTGCAAAGAAAAGCAATCAATCAATTAATCAGTCCTCCAAGGACACATCCTCAGACCACAGACAGAATGAAAGGGAAAAAATGCACTATACCTGAAATGTTTTAAGTCACAATTCTGGATTATTTCATCAGTATCAGGGAAATTCCTACTGATATCCTGTTACAATCAGTTCATTTGTGTTGAGTTCACAAGAAAGAGGGATCAGGTTAGAGTTTTCCAGTTAATGCTGCAGTACAAAGTTGTCATGATTCCTCTTACCAAGTGGAATAACTGTGGTAGCACATTGAGGAGACAACTTGGGATGAAGAAAATCGTATAAAGAATGATCTAGTAAAAAAAAAATCTGTCTTTCTACAAGAACGATTAAAATAAAAAGGTAGATTCACTGTCATCTGTTAAACCTTGTCAGCCTCTCTCCATTTCTCCCAACCCATCCTCAAATCTTAATGATCTGCAACTCATCATGGTTGCTATACCATGACATATTCAATCTATTGACTTTTTTCTTTAAGTAAAGATTAAAGGTAAAATATCTGGGGCACATGCAACTCAGCTGTTTTTTTTTTTTCCCTATCTTCCTTTCAGACCGTCTAAATTAAATAGTTGTATTAAATTTGTCCTATTTACACAAATTAGAAAGTAAGCAATAAATGGTAAGGGAAAAAATTTTGCTGCTGGTAAGTTCTTGCAAAGGAGACCAGGCCTCAATTCCAGGCAGAGCTATGGGCAATAACATAGAATTCCTGTACAGGTTTTTTATTTGTTTTATTTATTTATTTATTTATTTATTTATTTATTTACATGCTTATTTTTGGTCAAACAGAAGAAGCAAGACTGAATCCTTTAAAAGTTCCCAGTAAAAGAGCAAATTTTCAGAATTCCATGAAGTTCACATCACAGCAAAGGAATATTTATAATGAATGTTCAGGCACAGAAGTGAGCTCCTCTGTGTTTGAGCAAGTGGAGGAAAAATACCTAAGGAGATATAAAATTCTTATGGTGATCTCCCATCCAAGTAGTCACCCACCCCTAGTGACTGCACCTTTTGCAGAGCTGGCTGAGCCTTACTTTCCCCCCAGCATGGTTATCAGGATCCAAGCTGTTATGAATCTTTTCTTCTTCTGCCCCTAAACCTGCCCATGGTGTCTCACATATTCAAGTCTTTCTCCATCACTGTCATATTGCTCATCACCTTCCATTGTCAGTATTTCTGAAGTGTTGATCCAGTATGATATGGCACCATATAAATACTCTTCAGTATTGTGAGTAAAATTCATTGTTCCTTGATGAGGTAATAGATATCTTTTATAATCTGCTCCCTACTTCTTTTACCTCTCCTTTCTTCCAAAAATATATTTTTAATAAATCTAGATTTTTTTGCTATTATGTTTTTGTTTTTAAATAACTTTATTATTTTTTCAAATGGACACATATTATTTGTATGTACAACATAAAGTTTTGATTCATATATATATATATATATTGGATCATAATCAAGTCAGGGTAATTATAATGTTCAACACCTTAATCTTTTATCATTTATTTATGGTGAGTAAGTAAGACTCTTCTATTTTGTACCATATAATGCATTTGAGATAATTAACACCAGAAATTATTCTGGGAATACAACATTGTACCCATTGATCAACTTTTCTCTCTCCACCTTCTACCCTATTCTTCCAAGTCTCTGCTAGCCATGATTCTACCATCAACTTCTATAAAATCAAGACTTTCATGTTCCATTGATGAGTGACATCCATATGTATTATGACTCAGTTTAATATTACCTCTCTAAAGCTACTTCATTTTCTTTCATTAGCCAAGTATTCTCTCTTTCTGTTCTTTTGAAATGTAGTTATACTTCAAGATCTGGATCAGATGTAAAATCTTTCCCAGTTTCCTCAAACATTGTCTGGGACTGGCTTTCTTTTTTGTTTGAACTCCTAAGTATATTGTTGCAACACCTTTTTTTTTTTTTTGCTATCATTCTCCTTTATGTTGTCATCTCCATAAGCATTATTTGCTTTATATCTTCCCTTATTTTATTGCAAAAGTTTTCTCAGTAGAGATTTCATTTAGTCAACTATTACTAGGTGTGTTTCATCTACAAATGCCAAACCAAGTGCTTTGCATAAAGAAATCATTCAAAGTGCTTCATAGAATGAATGAAAATCAATACATTTTTCATTTTCTTAACAGTTGAAGACTTGGCTCAGAAACTGATGGTGAAATCTTCCTTTATATGTGCACTTAAGTAGGCAGGAGTATCTTTTCCTTGCCTTTATCCCATGGAGGTGCATCCGTGGCCCCCAGAGTTAGCAGCAGCAAAGATGGCCACAGCAGCGGGTTTCCTGTGTTTAACATTGCAGGCAGCAGGTACAATATTTGGCAACAAGCAGACTCCAGTAGAGCGTTGGAGTGGTGCTACTGTGCTGCTGAAACAGATTACCCATCAAAGCATCTTCCTCTTTTTTTCCACTTGGCTTTTGTCAGCAATTGGCAAAGCTCCACACAGTAAGAACATGCTAAAAGAAGAGGGAAAGTAATGAGAAATAATTAGAGGTGGCTTGTTGCCAACATATGTCTACATTTGAGGCGAGGAGTAGCTGTTGACAGTATTAGGAAAGCAACTCCATGCCCAAAACCTAAATGAATATTGCTGGGGAGGGTCAACAAGATAATACAGTAAAATCATAAATGTTCTCTAAATTACCATTTACTAATGACTGGAGCATATTTTCTAGAAGCCATAATAAAGTGGGTTGGGAGCTGAAGAATTGACATATGGAACCGAGAACCATGAACTCCCTCTTTCTTTCCCTCTGACAATTCCCTCATTAATGCACAGCCAGGAATGCTGGAAAATGTGCTTTTACTGAGTTGGAGAGAGATGACAGCACTGTCAGCTGCTGGGCTTTTGTTCCTTTGTGCACCCATACTGAAATGATGGAAGGGAAGTGAGGACAAGGCTTCTTTTTTCCCAAGCCCAATGGTCTGAAGGATTTATTGGACATCTGCTTACCTATTGTGGGTTTTGAAAGCTTTCTTCCTCTGTTTGAAAGCAGAAACAGATTAGACTACCTCATCAGGTATCAAGGATATTAGATGATTAGCCAGTTGCTTCTGTGGGTAAAAGATAACTAGCGATGAATGAGACATCAGGAAAAACATCAATACCTCTTGAACACAGGAGGGTTTTGTTTAATAAATAATTTCCCACTACCCAAGACACCCCATCAGTTCACATCAGACAATCTTGCTTGGGGACTGGAGTAGAAAACTTAGGTATGTTTCAGGAATTTTAGGAATTAACTGAATTTTAGAGAGTAAACTTGAGACCCAGTAAACTAAGAAGTAAAATGTTTTCGGTGTATCAACTGTGTCACAAATGAGCCGTGGAAGCTTCAAACATGGCTGGATATGTTGTGCCTCACACACTTTTGTTTTGTGATTTTTTTTTTTTACTTTCTTGATCTGAAAAGAAGAGACACATCTTTAAATGTCGGTCTCAGAGAGAGATTTATAATCTATGATCATTGCCTTAGGGAGTGGTAAAAGTGAAATAGTCACAAATATGTTCTTTCATGTAAATATCTTCACATATAATTTTACCATTATAAATACTGAAGAAACCAAAGGAAAGCAGCCAGTGCAGTGCTCTATTTCTTTCTGGCTCTGGGTCTCTGAGTGGTTAGCCTTCCTTAGAGCAGAGAAAATTCAAATGGTGATTTCTTTCCACAGTGTCACTACCTGGGTCATCCGCACAATCAAAACCGGTTTGTAATTAGCATCTCAAATGGTCTGAGAAATGAAGGTAGCAGGTAAATGAGAGTGACTCCTAAGGGACTTACCCTCCCCTGAATGAACTGACTTCCTAATCAATTCCCAAATATTTAAACAGATATAAATTATTTCATAACATATTTCCAGTATATCAATTGTGTCACATAAGAGGCCAGGTGTAGCAAATAATTTAAGCTCACAAAACTCCTATATATAAAGGCACCAGTAAAGACATACTAGTAAAGACATACTTAGGAAAACACACACGCATTCACACACTGTCTCTCTCTACCCATCACCTTGAGATCTGAATAGGAAAATAGAACAATACAGGTGGAAAAGCTTTAGAGTTTCTTGTTTTGTTTTGTGTTTTAGCTTAAGTTTGAAAAGCATGAAGCAATGAAGCATGCAAGGCTTCCTGATGGGGATATAATGAGGGAGATAAAAAATTAAAAAATAAAAACAGCAGGTGAGAATATGGACAAATAATGCAAGTAAAAATTTTGGCTTTTTAACTTCTGTTTCTTTTTTTTTTCCTGTGGCTAAATGTTCTCCTCACCTCCCAAGCACACACTTTACTCTTTGAATGTCATTCTTATTTGAATGAGGCCATTAGCATGGTTGATTAACTAAATATCAGGCTGTTCTGGGAAACATCACCTATTTGATTCTGATCATTTCACCAAACACTGGTGAAGTTTTCGTTTCAAGAATTGCTGTATTATTTAAAAAAAAAAAGGCAAAAGAACAAAAAAATAAATAAAAGAAGAAAATAAAAGAACCCAGAGGCTGGATGTCTAAATGAAATATGGTAGAAATAAAAATCCCAATTCCAGGACAAAATTGCATATTAAAAGGTATTCCTCAGAAATTTCCTGAAATCCCCTACTTCCTATTTAAAGAAAACAATATATAAAGCCACAGAAATTATTTATTGACTACATTTTTTTCTGAAAAAAATTATTTGAATTTTATTTTAAACCAATGGATTATTTATTTTTATTTTAGTTCACTTTTCACTTCAATTCTGTTTTCTATTATTTTTATGTATAACAGATGCCATGTGAAATCTCTTACATTTATTATCTCATTATCTTAACTATAGGTGCATTGTATAAATGAAAAGCCTTGAGGTTGAGACAGGTAATGTCTTAGCCAACAGTTAGTCAGCTGATAATACTGCTTATATGAGCCTTTGTGTGTAAAAAACACAACATGAAATTTACCATCTTAACCATTTTTAAGTGTACAGCTTAAACGGTTAACTATATTCACATTGTATTGAATCAACCTCGAGAATGTCTTCATCTTCCAAAATGGACCCTCTACAACTCATAAACACCTCCTTCTTCCACACCCCTCTACAGACCCTGATTACCACCATTCTTTTTTTTTTTATGAGTTTGACTTCTTTTGATACCTCATATAGATGGAATCTTATAGTATTCGTCTCTTGGTGACTGACTTGCTTCACTTAATATCCTTCATCTTTATTCATGTTGTAGTGTATGACAAGATCTGCTTCCTTTTTAAGACTAAATAATATTCCATGACACTCTTGTACAGTATTTTGTTTATCCATTTATCTGCCCCCACACATTTTGGGTTTTTCTATTTATTGGCTATTATGGCTATGCAAAATATGTCTTTGAGACTCTGTTTTCAATATTTTAGATAGATACCCAGCAGTGTATCAAATGGTAATTCTAGTTTTATTATTTCAGAAACCTCCATGCTGTTTTCCACAATAATTCTACTACTTTACAATTCCTCTAAAAGTGCATAGGAGTTTCCTTTTTCAACATCCTCACCAACATTTGTGACTTTGGTTTTTAAACAGTAGATGATCTAGTGTTTGTGTGTTTTGTTTTGTTTATTTAATGTATGTGAGGGGGTTTTGCTTAACATTTCTCTGATTATTAGTGTCATTGCGTACCTTTCAATGTGCTTATAGCTATGTATTCAATCTTGAATTGAATTCAGGAAACTGGATGTCAGATTATAATATCTCAATATTTGATTGTATTATTAATTATCAAAAATTTTCATTTTAATTTTATAATTTAATAGATAGACTAATAATTTAAAGACTTTAAGTGCTTATTGGTTTTAAGGATCTTTTCTCCCTATATCCTCTTCTCATAAGCTCAAAGATATAGCCTTTTTGAAAAATGATCATTTTTACTATACCTTTATATATCTTTTTTGATTGGGATTTGTAGTTTCTCATTTCTCTTTGTTACTCCTTGCATTATAAAGACCTCAATTACAAAGGATAGCTGCAACTATAATAAGATTACATAGGGAATGGACTCACTATTTTAACTCAGGTTCCATATTTCTTGAGAAGAAGTAATGCCTACTGTCATGAGTAACTAATTAGAAAAAATTTTTAAAAAGATAATATTAATTAACATGGATATTAAAAACTTAAAAAAAAGAAATAATGTTTTCCAGCTATATATTCAATCTATAATTTATGGTTTTATATACACAGTCATTCCTGATACTACCAGTTAGGTAAAATGCTTATCAAGATTTATGATGTAAATCATGAATCTATTCATGCCTAGTGCAGTTCATTTTTTAATTGTAAATACATATGTAGTAAAGCTTATATAAATAAGTAAAACAAGAACAGATAAATGAAAAGAGCTGGTTGTATTTAAACACCAGGTTGAATGATTTAGAGATTGAAGAAAATGTAAAATTCTTAAAATGTCTATATATGGAAAAAATCAAAATTTTAAGATTACATTGTTTTTCAGATATTTTAAGTTTTATTCCACTTCATGAGAATCAAAATTCAAATTTATATATTATATTTGGGGCTATGATGTATAAGTTAAGGATATCTGCAACTTTATAATATGTGACTCAAGGTCAGAGGAAAACATTTGGTTGTATTTCAAAATATTATCAAATGTATTTAAGTATGTTTTACTTAAAAGAAAATAAGGGATATGTGTATCATGTTTTGAACTTTGTCATACCTGACATTTTAGTTTCTCAACAACCAAATAATTTCACTGCTTGCTTTGGATAAAAAAAAAAAGTCTTATTTCTATAATAAATTCTTAGGAATTGATGGTTTTCTTGATCTCCTTGTGCTTTTGTCCATAATTTTATTTGTCTTTCTTTTTCTCTCTGTTTAGATGTCTAGCTATAGATATAGATCAAACATATATCTACATAGAGATGCATTTCTACATTTAAAAAATATACTCAGTCCTTCTATGCTATTGGAATTGACTATTTTGCTTAGGAGAAAAATGGATAAGTGAGTATTCATTTTTATTACAGTTAATGTATAAACTGCAGAGTTTCTATTAACACAAAATTAANTCTCTCTCTCTCTCTCTCTCTCTCTCTCTCTCTCTCTCTCTCTCTCTCTCTCTCTCTCTCTTTTAATTCATGGAGTTTGTGGTAATTTGTTATGGCGGTTACAGAAAACTAATAAAGTTACTCATAATTCAGGAAATATGCAACAAAACAGAGCTAAAGGGAGCAAGAACAGTGATGGGGAACATGGGAAGCATCTCCCCAAGGAGAAAAAGCCTCACCTCTGCTCCCTCTGTTGACACTGTGGCTCTACCTCCAATCAGTCACCTCAGAATTCGCACCTCTGATATTGGTGTTCTTCTGATCATGCCCTTGTTTTCTGGGTCACTTGAGTAGTTGCCTGTTTGTTACTCCATTTGTCAGTAATGATGAAAATCATACTTTTGAAAAGGATGTCTCTAAGGCTAGATCAAAAGATTTTATGGGGTCAGCATTCTTGAAGTCTTGTATCTTCTCATTTAGACATGGATGAAATCTATTTCTTCACCTGGGTTCAAATTCCAGTCCTGCTAATTACTCAATACGTGACCTCCAACAATGTAATTAACCTCCAGAGTTGCGGTTTTCAAATTCATAAATCCGAGATCCTATCTACCTCTCTGATTAATTGTGAGCATTATAGATTATGGCAATAAAAACAACAACAAAAACAAAACAAACAAAAAAAAAAACAGGCAAACAGCATTTAGAAAGTGAAGATTTACCATCATCCTCAACATTTTTTCTATCCTCGTTCTGCCTTTGCTCAGCAGTAACCAATGGGACTGGTATAAATATCCACTTTGCTTAGATGGAGTGTTTCAAGGGACACCTGAGTAAGAGACATTTTGTAGATTAAGCTCTGTTCCTTGATAATTTCCAAATTCTGTGTGAGAGTGGAGAAATGATTCCCATTCTCACCTGCATCCTGGTTTAAAGAAGGGTTAAAAAAGCAAAATAAACATTCCCAATCAGATCCCATGGGCACAATCTTGCCATTGTATATTTTATTTTCTCCTTTAGGACCTGAGAGGATAAAGGAATATTTCAAAATAACAAATAGGGAAACACAGACTCACATAACATGATTAAATAGTATTTTATGCTCTTGTTGAAAATTAAACAAATTGTCGCTTGGGCATGAAACAGTCCCTTACTATGCTTTCCCAGAAGTATATCAAGTTCATTTCCTATCCTGTATGAAGGCAGGATTTCCATATGGCTAATGGTCCACAGCTTTGATTGCTGAGGCAAGATTTTTCCGGTATCCTTCATGACCTGAATTTCTTGCAATCTTATACTAAGTATAGGAAATATATACTTTTTGAGGGACAGTTAGTATGAGCCTTCTGCTACTTTCTCTGAGTGTATTTCCATGCAATCCAGCTCTTCTGCACAGTTTCCATAAGGACTGTGAGCCACAGAAATGCATTTCTGACTTTGAAACCTCCTCTGGTGCTTCATGCTCTTTGTCAGCTGACATCCTCTTCACCTGAATGTCATGCAAACACTTAAACAAACATGTCTAAAATGAACTCACACATAGAAAGATAATCAGCAATTCAAAGGGGAATAGAGGAGTGTTCTAGACAGAGGGCACAGAGTAACAACTACAATTTTCAAAGAGATGGATTTCTGCTGATGTGGAGAGGTTGGAGTCGGCCTCTTGTGAATGACAATTTTGAAGCAAAGCTTAAGAACAGACTTTTAGTAAGCAGAGAAGAGATTTTGATTTTTTACTGAGAGGAATGGTAAGGGCTATGATTCAAGAATAGGAATACTCAAAGAATTTGGGAGCACTGTAAAAGTCAAACTTGGATAGAAAACAAAGTATAAGTTCATGTAGGGTTTATTTAAGCAGGAATAAAGCCCCAAATGACCTTGGCATTTAAAGTTCTCTGAGGTTTAAAACACAACTCTTTGCCATTCTCACAGAAACACTAGGCATATTCTTATATATTTAGCCACTTTACCTGCTCAAATCTTAGTAAATTCTGTCTCAAAATGTTTCACATATTATCTTGTTAAATTTTATCCACTTCTAACTTTTGTTCAATGAATCTAATTTTACCCTCTATCCTGACATTCACTGGGCATTTTTATTTTAATAAACTCCAGTTCAAAATGTCTAGCATATCAAAAAGCTGCCTCTTGAGTGAATTAGTACCGAATCTGATGGCCTCCTCACCCTCCAGCCCCTTAGGCCTTCAGTTGAGAGCTTCATAACCCAAATTTAAAAACAGTATGTCCTGCTCCTCTCTTTGACCCATCTACCCATTCTGCAAACGTATGAAATCACAGAAACCGAAACACATTTTAAAATACACTTAGTTTCTTTTCTCAGAAGAGGATCAGGTTGCTCTGTTGCTGGGCTCATAATCTTCTGCAGGAGCAAGGTCAGGCTTTGCTGGATATACCACACTCAGCAATCTTGCCACTTGTCCATATCTTGTTAATTAAGCTGCAGTTGGGTTTTCTGGCACTTCAGTGTTGAATACAGCTGTGCACTTGAGGTTCCATGTCTCCTCCCCAGTTTTTCCAGTGGGGCCATGACCAATTTGCTTTCTCATCCAGTCGAGACATAATGTATATAGAATTAATATAGTTCTCATAGTTAGGAGGCACGCTCTGCAAGTCACAAGGTGTTGTACTGTTCCCAAATGAAATTTCAACCATTTTCAAACATTTTATTAATGATTTCATAAGATTTTCAAGGGATTAAAAAAATGACACAACAGTATCTTGATGTAAACAATTCTCCAATTGGCCATATGAAACTTACTTATAACCACAGAAATCATTCTGCAGGTGTTCAAAGTTGTGTGATACTTTATTGCACTAATTGGGAATAGTCTTTAGTTTTACATTAAGAAAAGTAATCACTTAAGAAAAATTTCGATGAGGCTTTTTAATTCTACCATATTAAAAATTTAATAGTGGGGGAAAGTGGACATTAAGTGAACAAACTACTTGACATTAAGTGTAAAAATGTCATACATATTTTGTTCATATCTTTATTGTTCAATTATGTTTCTAGAGATTTTTCTAATAACAGGCTTCTAATATCTAAGTATATATAATAATTTATATTCAATTATACTCATAAAACTTCAACTATTTATTATAAAGTCATGGCATTTTTGTTTTCTGTCTTTGAAACATTTGATAGAGATGTACAGTTTATCTTTGTAAATTGAATTTCTGTTGGAGAAGCAAGAACAGTTCTACAGGACAAAGTAAAGATGGAGAAGATTTTATTGGACTCTCATCTATCACAGTATGTAAACATTTATCCATCTCATTCTAATGGTGGGGAAAAGGATACAGAAAATTTCAATCAAGCAGTCTATAATCTATTTTGTGGCAAAAACATGAAAAATATGGGAGAAACAATTCCCAAATTCCACATGTGAGCTAATTTAAAAATGCAAATTCACAACTACTTGAAATAATGCCAATAAATATTTATTACACTGTAATGCAAAGTAGCCTAACATTATTGTTTTTGCACAGGCATTACACAAATATAAAAACTGAACTTACTTGGTAGATAAATAACAAGTTTACAGTTGACGATTCATCTGGTGTCTTAAGGAATTATATTTGCTCAGGCAGGTATAATGGCAGATTTTGATCCAATTAGAAGTGAAGATAGCTAGAAACCACACAATCTGAGAATTTGACTTGTGTAATATTGTCTAAATTTCTATTTTAATATTTGAGTGATGATATATTTCTTTTGTATTCATATATGTTTAGAACATATTATATGGATACAAAATATATCTTATGAGGTTTCAGTGTTTGTTCTTTGTCCATGAGGTGGCAGGGGAAGCAGATTATCCTCTAAGATAAAATAACTTTTAAGAAAATTTAGTGTAATACTACTGTACTCTTTAGTGTCCTGAACTATTTACTATAAACAGACAAGATACACAGAATCCTTTCTTCATGAAAGTGATGAAACCATAAAGTCTTTTAATTTTATTGTTTGTTTTGGTTTAGTTTTCTGTTTCAGTTAATTTTTAAGTACCTACCCCAGCAAATTAATGGTGTATCTCAACTGGATGATTTGGCAAGAATAAGTATGTTAATTAAGAAAGAGAAGAATTAAGAAAGAGAAGGTTTTATGGCAATAAGGTTGATGGTTGCAAATTCTTTTGTAGCATCAATATTCAAAGGTCTGTATCTAAATAAACAGGCTAATTAGATCTTATTTCTGCTTTTACATGGCCCTTATTTGCGCTGTTTGCATTCTCTTGTTAATTTATTGTTTCTTCTTTTAAAAAATAAGTTTGAGCTTTGTTTCTTTTTATTTAATCTTTCCATGATAATAGGAAAGGAAATATACCAAATGTACCTCTGCTATTTCTTTTGCAAATGTCCTTTGTTCGCGATGTGTGATTTCTAGGTTTGCAGGCTATGAAGGTGGATGAATGTGGATAATGCTTATTATGGCTCCACGCTTCATGTTGCTTACCTAACTTGCAAATGTATTGTGAGGATTAATGCCTATTTAAAGTACCTTACTGTTGCACTTTCCATTAGAGAGAATGGCTCATACACATTACAGAAATCACCCAGTGGAAATAAAATTATACATATACTTAGAATCCTCTGAACTTGCAGTAGGCTAAATTTTAATGAGACAAACACTTTCTATAGCCATGTGACGGCATTCTTAGTGATCAAAAAGGAATGTTGAAATGCTGTGAATAGAAGAATTGAAAGGAAAATGTAGGAAGCTTTTCATAATTATGAGTATTAGTCAAATAACATTTAATGAACACCAAGTTATCTGCATTTGGATTCTATAGTCAGTCAACCCTATAAAAACAGAAATTTATATATTTTTAAAACTCTTATAGCTAATTTCCCCAGATAATGCTTCTTTCCATTATGAACAGCAAATTTAATAGATCATAAAACTACACCAATAATCAGACACTCTGCCTTTTGGCCCCAAAATTGCCACCTAGTGACTATTAAAAATAAATGAATCTCATATCTAGAAAGTGAATGGATTGAACAAACAGCACCAATCTTTGCATATTTGCCACTTGCTATTATGCACACAATAAAACACATTTTTTTCAATTCCTTATTTTATATTTCTGGAATAATATCTTCTTTTATTAATACAATTTCTAATATGGTCTGGCCATTTTTATAGAATGAAGAGTTCAAAATTTCCACATCTTTCTGCTTAATTCTGGATAACATGACCCTTCTCATGGATGCTCTCATACGAACAACAATCTAGCAACAAGAGGGTTAACTTATGTAAGAAAAGTCTTTTCAGACCCTTCTCTAATGTCGTCTAGTTATCTGTATCTTCTTATTGGTCAAAGAAACTGGCCTAGGGCAAGTCAATTAGTGTATGATTGGATTTGATTCATTGGATATATTTCTGAATTAAATGAGATAATTTATATATTTTCCCAAGATCTCTGTACTAAAATGAAAGAAAAATGAGGGGGACATATCAGTCCATCTTTCTCTGGTGGCTCACAGAATTTAAACTCACTATCCCTTCATACTAATGTTTTCTCCCATGTGAACAGACCAGATGCAATCAGACAAAAAGAAGCTGAAATATGGAGCAAGGAATAGATGATGAACTGAATGAAAGGGTCTACTTAAGTTGCCCCTGAGCTCCAACCTACATTTTTCACAGTTAATTGTTCAATATTTGGGTGCATGAACCACAAATTCAATTCCTAGACTCTTCTAATTCTTGATCCCTTGTTCTTTAAACAAGGAAAGATTTTTAAAGGGTATTAGTCATCATTGGAATCATTTGTATGTGAGCATTTTTGCATATTTGTTACTTTGTAACCTCCTTTATTTGATTTAACATTCTTAAAGTATGTTTGAATGCAATTCAAATTTGTGCATCAGGCAGCTATATTGACAGGGGAAAATTGTGATCTTTAATGACCAGCTACATATTATTATATTGTCACAAATAATGCCACTTAATGTTGATTGTTACTGCGTTAAGTTTGGAAGAAACTTCTTTTCTATATAAGTTCAACTTATATGAATTAATGATGAAACAGATCTAGAGAAACTAGATGAATTCTCTGAGTCTCATTGTTATTTTGCCACTAAGCCACGAAAAGAATTGAGAATGCATTTCAAATCCCCAGACATTATTCATAATACTGTTATGGTTTTATTTTTAAAATGACTATATCAAATAAATACCAAATGAATATACTTGTACCCCTTAATTAACACTTTCTTCACACATTTATTTAGCTTCAGCTACATAACTGATAAAAATCATGAGTTCTGTGAAAACCACTGTATCTTATGCTACTTTTTTTACAAGTGAATATTTTAGCTGGCATGTAAATGATCACACATATGACATGCTGTCAGTGCATGTACTTTTAGTAGTAAATCATATAATTACTGGATTAATGTGGTAAAGGAAGTTATTAAGTAACTCCACAGCGCTAGTAGGTGCACCTCTGAGTAACTGCTGGAGAATCTGGTTCCTAAATTGCACAGTGAGGTCTGAATTGAAAGCAGTGGGAGAAACTCGAGACTCCATATTGGGTTGAGTTCAACTCAGGTGCTGTGTTTGGGGTACAAATAAATGAGCAGAAGTTAGAACATTAGCCTTCACGAGACAAAGAAAGCAAGTAATCAGAGAGAACTGGAAGACAGCAAGGAAGATGAGGGTAGTAGCTGGACTTTCCAGGAGCAGGTTAGGCCAAAATCATCTGTAAGAGTCTAATTTTGTGTGGCACACAGCTTAGTTTGATTAAATCATTTTCATAGTAAGGTATGTTAACTTTGAGGCTCTAATACCTGGTTTGGGGGATCCTGAATCTACTTCTGTATAAATAAACAGAATTATATGTAACATTTTTTTCCAGTAAAACATTAAGTTCTTACAGAAAGAATAGCAAGTCTACTTCATTCCCTGTTATTGTATTCAATCAGACAATAACAGCAGTATGTGTATATGTATGTGTATGTGTATGTGTGGGGGGATGTGCTCTGTTTCAATTGTAACATAATATACTTACAGTCCGGCATCTCAGGTTTGTTGTCTTATATTTCCAAGAGTTTTATATTTGTCACTGCTTCATAAAACTCATTGGTGTGAATATTTCTCTAATGCTGAATCATGGACAGAGAGAAGGTAACAGTTTTCTTCACCACTGTTTGTAATCTCAATGTCTCCACAGGAAAGAGATAGATGCATATATTTTCTACAAGTCTTGTATATTCCCTAGCAAAGCTGCAATTAAAAATTCCTGTAGTCTTTGTAAAATGGTTATTTCATCATCTATTGCCAGTAAGTGACAAAGGCACAGTACATCTGATATATTACACCTGATGAAAAGTGAGAAGAGCTATGGAAATTTGGAGGGTTTGAGATCAGTGATGTCCACAGAAGTTCTAACAGTAAGAGATATAGTAAGGCTGGTATTGGGTGTGAATCAACCAATATTACAAAATCCCTGCTGTCTCATACCCTAGAATGACAGTGAACCACACAGTTGTTTCCTGTCACTGGAGCAGGAAGAAGGTGGCCACCTCAGATTTCCTTTATGACATAAGCTATAATTTGTGAACAGGTGTTAATATTATGTAAAAGATCAATGACTGATATTCCTTCATGTGAATTTGAGTGAAATACTGATACTCCTACCCATAACTACATACTACCATAGAAATTAGCAAACTTTTTTTCTCTAAAGGCGCACATAATAAATATTTTCAGATGGCCACATGATCTCTGTTACAACTCTATTTTACCTGAAAGCAATCATAGGCAGTATGGAGAAATGAGCATGATCTTGTTCTAATGTCATTCAATAAACACAAAACTTTGAATTTTATGTGATTTTCATGTGTTGTGAAGTGTTTTTGTTTATTTTGTGAGATTTTTAAACATTTAAGACGCAAGTAACAGTTTTCGCTCATGGAATTTATGGGGTCCATAGGGCATAGTTAGCTGATCCCTATTATATATCAATATAATGATGTCAAGTTTTAGTTCAAACTTCCTTTTTCTCCATGAAACTTTAATCACAATTCCAGGATTCATGCTTTTCTGAAAATATTATTATGGACTGAATGTTTGTATCCCTCAAGATTTATATCTTGAAACGTGATCTTCCCATGTAATGGTATTAGAAAAGGGGCAATTGGGTGGTAATTAAAATTACAGATCATGAAGGAGAAGCCCTCTCAAATGACTTTAGTTCTCTCTCTGATGCTACTTTATGGAATAGAGTGAAAAGTTGGCAGTCTGAACCTGAAGAGGATTCTCACTAGATCCCAACCATACTAGCACCATAATCTTGTACTCCTAACCCTTCAGAAATATAAGAAATGAATTTCTGTTTTCTTCATAAATTTCTGTTCTTAGTCTATGTTTAACTGTGAACGTATTCCAAACTAATACATAGATACTACTTAGTCTATGGTTAACAATTATAATAGTCTAATCTAATATGATCACTTTTTTTTCTATTTTGTACTATGCATCTGGTGTATACTCATATTTTTTACTGTTTTTATTTTTTTTTCCTGAGATCTAACAATCTTTGCATCATGAAAGTATGGCTAAAGTCTGGTAATTGGCGGTGCTATACTTTATTCTGCACTAGAGATTATAATAACTATATGTTTAACACTACACTAAATATTAGAAAATGTAAAACTTTGGATTTGCAGCATCACTTGAAAATTTGGAAAACATGGCCTTTATAGCTCCTGTAGGAGCTATTGGCTTGAGCTAGGAGCAGCTATCAATTCAGAAAATGGAATTGGATATTGTTTCTACTTCAGGATCAATTTGTGGTAGGAAAACTCTTAGATGTATTCCTTTTGAGAATGAGGAGAGGGGATCTGTGAATGTAGTCACTCCAATGATGAGACTGTGTAAAACAAGACTGTGCTGGAGTAATTAAAAAGAGATTATCTTGCTGACCTTGAAAAATGAAGCTGTCATGTTGTCACAGAGCCATGTAAGGAGGGAATAAGGTGAATTCCAAGACCCTTGAGTGACACAGATAAGAGACAGCATGAAGAAGAGCCCTCACTGTTGCAGTTTCAAGGAATAGTATTCCATGAAACAATACGTGTTTGGAAGTAGCTGAACTTCACAGGAGATTACAGCCTACCCACCACCTTGAGTTCAGCCTGGTAAGACCCTGAGCAGAGAACCCAGCTAACCTGAGTCTGGAATTGTGAGAAAACCTTGATATAATAAATTATCCATCAAGCCACTAACCTTGTGTTTATTTCTTATGCTTTAATGGAAAACCAACACATGGTGACCTGGTCCCAGGTCACTTCATGAACTTTAAGGAACTACCTCACCTGAGAAAGCCAAGGCATCTAGACCTGACTAGTACCACTGTCACAATGTCCCCAACTTTACAAAACAGAAATTGTATGTAATCTGAATATTTTTTTCACTATAAAATTAGCAGCATTTGAAATAACAAATCTTTCTGGGCTAAATATTAGAAATACTAGAAAAATCCAGAAATCTATTAAGCAATAGCTCATTCATTCTAGTAAAATGGCTGAATTATTCTAGACCCAAATGAGCCTTATATTCCTACTGATTGCCCTTAAATTAGTAGAAAATGGAATGATTGAAAAAGGGGAAAAGGGTTTGTGTTTTACCTTCAAAAAGAAAATGAGTGTCTGTTTCTACAGAAAAAAAAAAAGCAACAGTGTGAAAGCAGAGCCTACAGAATGAGAGAAAGTCTTTGCAAGCTACTCATCTTATGGGAGATTAATAGCCAGAATATATAAATAGCTCAAAAAACTTAACACCAGAAAAATGAATAATCAAATTCACAACTAGGCAAATGATCTTAAAATATTTCTCAAATAAAGAAATTAAAATGGCCAACAAATATTTGAAGAAATTTTCTGTACAGTTAGCAATCACAGAAATGCAAATCAAAACTACACTGAGAATTTATCTCACCCCAGGCAGAATGGCAATCATTAAGAACACACATAATAATAATAATTGTTCGTAAGGATGTGGGGGAAAATGCATACTTACATTTTGTTGATAGGGCTACAAAATAGGAAATTGAAGAACGGTTTGGAGATACTTCAAAGGACTAAGAATGGAACCACCAGATGATCTAGCTTTCTCAACCCTCCATATTTATCCAAAAAGCATTAAAATCAGCTTACTGTGGTGATATATACATATCAATATTTTTCACAGTTTTATGCATCCACCCTAGGCATCCCTCAGTAGCAAATGAATGAACAGAATTTGGTATATAAATAAAATGGAGTTTTACTCAGCCATGAAAATAATGAAACTATGGCATTTGCTGGTAAATGGATGAACTGGATAGTATTATGCTAATGAAATAAGTCAGACTCAGAAAGTCAAAGGTAGAAAGTTTGCTCTCATATATGAAAGATAGAAAGAAAAAAATAAAAAAGTGACTTATTAAAATAGAAAGGAAATCAATAGAGTAGAAGGAGGGGCTCAAAATGGAGAAAGGAGGTGGGAGCATGAGCAAATATTCGGGAATGAAATCTTTCAAATTATGCTATGTCCATGTTCAAGTAGACCACTATGTATTCTGCTTTTGTATGTACTTGTAATGCATTAATTAAAATAATAATAACAATAATGATCATAATAATAGAAGGGTGATTAGTAGAATATAGAAGGAAGAGGGTGAGGAGGGAGAAGAGGAAAAGAGAAAGTAAAGGAGAATGAGATTGATCAAACTGTTAGGTGCATATACAAATATAGCATAATAAATCCCACTATTATATATAATAATAATTCATAAATTAAATAAAGAAAAAGTAAAAATGTGCCGATTTGCTTGCTGTATACAATCCAGTCCTTCCTTTCATGGACAGATTACATAATCTATAGCAATCTTTTCTGAACTGCTCAAGACTACACTCTACCCACTCTATTGGCTGTTCACAAACCTGACCCTGCCTGAATCTCAGACTGTAGCTTTGGAAATGGTCCTATAAACTTCAAATTCCTTTATTCTTAATATAACCTTATATGTTTGTTACTAATATTATCTCCATTATGCCCATGAAATAATGAAGGCAGGAAGAGGTTGAGATACTTATTCAAGGGTACAATGATAGAAACTGGCAGAGCCAAAATTCAAACACATACCATATAGCTTCTAAGCCTATTCTTTGAAACACTATGCCGTGTTGTATTTAGCCATGTTTCTCCATTTTCAAAATTCACAATCAATAAATAATGATACATTTATAACAATTTCTAAAATATTTAGTATTAATATAATCCAGAAGCCAAATATATTTTAAAGTAAATCATTTTAAAGCTAGTTTGAATAGTTCAAGTTGTTCATGTAACCTTACCCAAGAGGGTAATTAGAAGATCCTAAAGTATGTTTTTAAAACTAAGTACATTCCATATGGTATGCACATATCAAACCATGTTCAGCTTATTTTGATATCACAGAGGAAGGGAGCATATTTCTCTGCATGTTAAATTCATCTTAGGTAATTTAGACCAAATAGGAGTTGATGGAAGTCAAATCATTTGGCCTACAAAGAAAATGAGCAAGACTAAAGTAGATGGAATTTTCAAAGAGTTCCATTTTGAAAATATAAGGCAATTTGAAATATCAGCCAAGTGTTGTCAAGTGCGTTTAAAGTTTAGAATTATGTTTGCTCTTTTCTGTCCATCACCCTTACCCCATTAGTTGTAGAAAATCATTCCATTTCCTATTTTTAAAATTTATGGAAAAACGTGATCCAGAATATAATTCCACATAAAAGGGTGGCACAGCCAAAGCTCTCTGAGTAGTTATCCACAATAATTGAATCTTTTATTAAAATATTGATAAGAATAATATATATATACACACACACATATATATGTTCATATGCATGCATATTTATAAATAGATGCACAAAAGAGAAACAGTCTGGTATAGTAATTAAGAGCAAGAATGCTGAAGTCAAATTTTCTATGTTTTAATTCTTCCTCTTCTATTCCCTGTTCTGTCAACTTTTGCAAGTTATTTAATTGCTGTAGTATTCAATTTCCTAAGTTATAAGCAATGTATTATATTAAGTATATGTTTCATATAGCCTGCCAAAGTATGCAACAGGCACTAGGTACAACAGAAAATGACTTTATTTCTTCCTACACTTTCCTGCTCAAACTACACTGAAGGCACATTGCTCTTTGTCATTGAATAAAATTCAAGGCACATCCTTTGACTTGTCTTGAAGTCCTAAGGTGCTAAAAATAATTACTCTCTCTGCTCACTGGGGATTTCTCAAAGGTAGTGACCCTGATACATACATCTGGTGAATCCCTTAGAAGAATCTTTGCTCAATTTCCAGGGATTCAACTGTATTCCTCTTCCTCTATATTTTGAAGTCAAGTTTTTTTCTTTCCAGATTACTGTTATACATGTTGGTTTAGTAATCCAGATTCATGACATCTATGAAAATCATTCTACTTTAATACCCAATCATTGTGAGCTGTTTTTAAATCAATGTTACTTTTGAATTTCATTATCTCAAAATAATTGAGCCAGTGTCTTATCATTTTGAAATAATAAGAGGTAAATCACATATCAAACATCATATTATCCCAGTTTCAATGAACATATACAAATTGTTTGGATTTTCTCCCTGAGGCTTACTATACAGGTGAAGTTCTTCCATCCCTATGGGCTTTGGTAAGACCCAACTTGCACCAACAAATTCCTCTAAATTTTTACACTCCTCCATGATTATTTAAATCTTCCTTGGGCTGTATTCAGGGATGTTGTGGTTAGCTACAGATCACAAATCCTGCTCAGATAATTCCTCGGTTTGTTTTTTTTTTGAGATTTAGTATATTTGGTCACCTATGTTTTTACTTGGCACTTTGTATGTATCTGAATATAAGCCTAAAAATGTTCCAATTTGATATCTTATATGTTCTCACATTTATATACACAGAATTATTTCTATAATAAATAGTAAAACATCATTAATCTTAAATATATATTTATTGTATAAGTAGAAAGTATTGATGAAATATACATAAAATGTATGTGCAATGTATTTTTCTCATCCTGTGAAATGGTAGTACATAGAATGAAAAGGAAAACTAATATGCTATCTGAATTATGAAGATTAACTAATGTTCTTTTATTTTTTATTTTTTTATTGGTTGTTCAAAACATTACATAACTCATGACATATCATCTTTCATACATTTGATTCAAGTGGGTTATGAACTACTGTTCTTTTAGATTGGTCCAACAATTCCAAGAAGAAATTGTAGCTTCCAAATATTGGATGTGTGCATATTCTTAGAAATCTACATGTTGAGTAAGTTGAAAATATAATTCCATTAAAATTACAAAGCTATAAATTTCTGCTGACATTTGTTTTCTCTCTCTCTCTCTCTCTCTCTCTCTCTCTCTCTCTCTCTCTGCCCTGCATTTTCTCTATCAGCCTACCTATCCATTTATCTATCCATTATCTATTCTTTCTCTACTTTGGAAGTCTTCAGAAAAAAAAAAAAAAGATTGGACCTACCCACTGATATAAAATATTCATTTTTATAGCACTATTTAAAGACTTCTAGAGCTTTATACATATAATCTCATTAATTTTCACAACATCCTGTGAAGCAAGTAGGTGAAAACAATTTCTCATTTTATAAGTGGATAAAGTTAGATACTGTAAACTTAGTGAGGAGACTCATGTAAGAATTAAGTACAGTGTACCAAACAAGACGTGCTTTCGCAAAGTACAGATTTAATTGTTTGTCTAACTTTATTCTAGAAATTAATTTTTGTGTGTTTTATTCTATTCAGAAATTCCTAGGATTTTAATAAAATTAAAGCTATCATCTTAATATTTTTGTAATATGCTAATAAGTGGTGAATCTTATTCAATACAATAAACATATTAGGAAAAATAGCTATTGATAATGTAGATGGGACATTTATGTTATAGCAGGGCTTCCTGACAGAGTTTTACTCAAAGTAACTTTAAAGTATAATTTTCTATTGTTGTTTATCAAATTGTCCCCAAGCCTTTCAGCCTCAAGTAACAAACATTTATTTTTTTAAAGATTTTTTAGTTCAGAAATGCAGGGGGGACTTCTAAGGCATACTTCAGTTTTGCGGAGAAACTATTGAGTGGAATGGCAGTTTCACATGAAAGTCCTACTGGGGGTTGATCTCTTTCTAAACTAGTTCAAATTATTGGCTTAACTCAATTTCTGGAAGGTTTTTGGGCCAAGAAACTTCCTGTTGGTTGTGGGCCAAAGGTTTCCTCCTTCCCTTGCTAGGACCCCATCGGCAATGCTAACGTTCACCCTTCTGTCATCTTCACTGATTGTTTTACAGTCACTCAAAGTTCTATCTTTCAATTGCTTATGGTCTTGCTTTAAAATTTGTCATTTCTTAGAGTCCACTTTTCACTACTTCTATCACCACTCTCCATCTGGAGAGGGTATTTTCAAAGCCATCAAGGTTAGGCTCCAAGATGTTCAAAGTTCTTTCTATTAGATTATCTCTTGAAACTGATCATGGTATAATCAGCTGGAATAAACTAACTGACACCTTTGATATTCTGGCTGAAGAACTACTTATCTAGATTACCTGGTACATTAAGTATAATTTCTATTTTCCGTGTATATCCATTTCTAAGGCTACCATGACAAAGGACAACAGACTTTTTGCTTTGACGACAGACATTTACTTTTTCACAATCCTGGAGGTAAAAAGTTTGAGATCAAGGTGTAACCAGAGTGGTTTTCTTTTAAGGCCCCTCACCTTGGTTTGTAATGGCTGTGTCCAGATATATTTTTATGGTCTTGTCTTTGTCTCTGTGTCCTAGTCTCATAAGTATACTTGTTATGTGATATGCCCCCCCCCCCGTGTGACCTCTCTTAAATTTATCATGTTAAAGGCCTTATTTGCAAATATTTAACATTCTAAGGTACTATGGATTAGGAGTTCAACATATAAATTTCACGGAGTATACTTAAACCTTTCACACCACATAACTGCAGCAATGGTGTTGATGAGCTTATGCAGTTACATAAAAAATCTTTTTTCTTTCAATTTCAAATATGATTTATCTCATTTACCAGCAAGAATTCAACCATTAGGTATCACAGAGCATGAAGTTTCTATTAACAACTTAATTAGCATTTTGTCTTTCCCTTCTTTTTTCCTTTAATCTTTTTTTATTCTTTTTTAAAATTCTCTCTTCTAAGTCCATTGACCTGTTCAAAACTCTTTCTTCATTTTAGAACTTTCTTCCAACAGCAAGTCACTTGCAAGTGAAGTGAAATATATGTTAACAAATCATCTCAACATTTGGCAGCTTTAAGCATTAAAAGGTGATTGTTTCACACAATTTGTGAGAGTCAAAAATGTGGAAGAAGCTTTTCTGGGTGTTTCTGGCACAAGGTTTCTCATGAGGTTGCAATCAAGCTGGCAATCAGATAAAAAGTTGTATTAAGGTTTGACTTCAACTGGAAATTCCACTTCTTATCTCTTTCGCCATTTGCCTGTCTTATCATATAGTTCAAGGTACCATTTAATAGGCTTTCCTGAGCCCATCCCTACAATGCAGATTTTCTCAAATATATAGTGATAGATGTATATAAAATCCTGACATATTTGCCAGTTACCTCTTTCAATGGCTATGTTTTATAAGTTTGAAGATTAAAAAATTTCATTTGGTCAATATTTTAAAAAAACAGCTCACTTATATATTAGTATTTGTTTGTTTATTTATATTTAGATATGTTTGGTATATTCAATGTCCGATTTTATTCTTCTGTTTTTCTCTAGAAACATTTTTTCCCATGTGCCTGACAAAAATATATTCAACTTTGAACAGATCTAGTTTTTTTAAACTAGAGTATGCCTATTTTAAATAAAAATCCTTTAGGTGTTCAACAATACATTAAGAAATCACTAATACTTAATAATTTATATAAAAATGTCTGCTTAAATTTCTACACAGAAACACATGTCCTACAATTTAGAAGAAAACAGTTTTAGCTCATCAATTTATAGGCTAAGTAGTTTTCTCTATCTGAATAATTTACATTTTAGAAATTGAATGATTTATTATTATTTGAAGAAAAATGCAGCCCAATAAGCTCTGATAAGAAAGATAATTCACCTGGGACTATTTCCCAGTACTACCACCAACAACAAATGACTACAATTTTTTTATTCATTGCCAACACCAAACCATGTTAGCAAATTATTATTTATTTCTGGACACCAATTAGTATAGAAATTGAGTAGCAATATATTTTATATTATTTTCTTCTCACTTCAAATATTGAAATATTTGTATCAGAATCATAAAGATACTGGCAGAATAAAAAAAATAGTCACCAGAACAGTTTTAGACTTAATTTTTAATACTGTTATGTCTGGAGGACTGATAAACTGACACCTCATTAAATATCAAATGTGTGACATCTGGGTATGTTATTACTGTGTATTTGAATTTCATCTTTTTTTGCAGATTGAGACATCTACAGGATGCTTAGAATGTTTACTCTCCTTTCCTAACCCATGGGTTTGCTTAGTGTAGGGTTTTAAAGAAACAAAGAAAGTCAACAGCTTTATATCTTAGAATGAATGAAATCTATGAATATTTTTCTTAACTTGTTAATTTGTTTTCTTTCTTTGTTATTGTTTTTATATATTTCCACTTTAAAATGAAAGACAAAACACTTTTTGAAATGTAAAAAGTGTGTTCCTATATAACATGCACAAACTAAAGTAAGAATACAAAAAGAAAGATTGAAATTCCTTAGCCTTCTGCTCTTTCTCCATGGCATTCTGAGCACAGTGGTCATTTATCTGCTCCTTGAACCCAGAAGCATATACAAACTAAGCACTTGCTGCTCCCATTGGCCATGCTGTTCTTTCTCAAGACCTAATTTTATTATTTTTGTCTTAACAGTGTACAGATACACTGCTACCTCAATGGCCCAGAGTATAAGCAGCCAAAAAAAAAAAAAAATGAATTAAATAGTAAAAAAGCAATAGTAAAAAAGATGCTTGTTTGCAATAATGAGCAAATTATCCTTTTTAAAATTATTTACTCGGCTTTCAAGTCATGATTCTATAAACATTATTTCCTTTTATGGATTTTTATTATTTATTTTTGTTTTAATAATTAATCATATAAATATTATGGAACTCCTTAGTAATATAACTGCAATGTGATTCTGTTGTTTATTGAATTAATACATATTAAAAAATCTTGTCTCAAAGTTATGTGTGTACATGAATTTTTAATAAATATATACATATACAAGAATACATATGATTATGCTTATATGTGTGTATCTTCAAAAAGAAGAAAATAAAAATATAAGATCTACTTAATATGACTAAATAAAGGAACACTACAAAATACTAATCTTAAATTTGTTGCCATTGTGTGTTCACTATATTCAGAAACATATCAATAAGAGTTGAGAAAATAATTAAAATAGCATTCACTTTTTATTATTGTTTCATTTTAAACGTTATGTAACACAAAGTAAACTGTGCTAAATACTTTCATAAATAAAAATTAAACATAAAGTCTATGAAATATGCAAATTCATATATTTAGGAATAAAAAAGTGGATAAGATCATATACACACAAAATTACCAATAAATATCAAAGAGATAACCTCAGTAAAATAATCATAATACCATTTAATATTAATATCATACAAGAGAAAGAATAAATTTAAAAACAGATTCATACACAGTAAAATTTATTAAGTCTGAAATTATAAAGTTTTGTATTAATTATTAATAAGGAAAATCATTTCATATACATTAATTAAACTGAATAAAGACAGTGATGTAATAGCTGAGACAGAAGATAGGTATAAAGAATAAAAATTACAAAATCAAATATGATAAATTCATAACTTTTGTAGAAAATAATGTTATAATAAATTCTAATGGTGATAGTAATTCTTAAGAAGTTACTAAACATTAGTTTAGGAAACAATATTTATGACCAGATATTTTCTGATGTATCAATTTTATTATTAGAATAGGCTCTCTAAGGTTCTAAGGTAATTCTTCTTAATCTGACATTATTTGAAAGTTTCCTTAGAAATCTAAAAAATGAAGACTTGGTCAAATTTACTTTTGATTACCTGCCATTTAATATTTCATGGGGTCCACCACTTTTGATACCATATTTTTGTTCTATACAAGTAAGAGAAAGGATTCTGAGAACAGTGATTCTCAACTCAGTTAACCATGGTTGTCAGAATACTTTTATTTCTATGGTGAGATGCAAAGATATCTAGTGAAAAACTTATTTCTATAATTAAAAAAAAATTTGAGTGATTGATTTGTTATTGAAGATACTTACAATTTGATAGGCTACATATTGAATGATTTTTACTTGTATGTTTATGTGGTTTTTTTAAAACAGCTAATTTTCATTTAAATAATTACTTCAAATAGTTAGCGTGAGCAATCTAAATGAAGATAATTTAAATAGAAGGAAAGTGAATTTCTATTAAGTTAATTTAATCAGACTATATCTGGTTCAACACATGTAGTTGTGTCATCACCATCTTAATCAATTATATATAATCAGAGATGCTTCATGAGTCTTTACTCAACTGCAAAACTTTTATTGACATAGTATGCTATGAAGTCATTAGGGACATACTGGCATTACCACCTGAGATGAAAGTTATATATGATGCTAGCTCTGTAATTTTGATCTTCACCAACAGAACATATTGTGGTTATTTAATGATAGTCTCTGAACAAAGGTGTCAGAGAAATATACAATAAAAAAATAGACACTATAGCTCTTGGCCAGGATCCCTTCATTTACTCAATGACTCCTTATAATTACACTATTTTCATAACAAGGCTACATGAGGAGGCATTGAGTAAATGAAGAGAGCCTGGCACAGAGTAAAGTCTTTCATTATCATTGCTTTAGAGCTAGGAAAATGTAATCTCAAAGTTGTACGCTAAACAATTCAAAGTCATTCAATTTATAAGTGGCAGAAGTAATTCAAAGCAAAGATTTTTGATAAAGTCCATGATTTCTTTCATACAGTCCTAACTTTGTGACACAATACAGATTGCAAACTATGAGATTAGCATTTTTAAAGATGACTGTGAAAAAAATCTCCCAGAACCCTACACTACCTCAAAAAGTATAATTCTGTGAAAAACGTATTTCCTCCTGGAATAGAAAAAGACAGAACATCTCAGACACCTGAGATTGATTGACAGCTTGTCAGTTACTTTCAAAGATATTGCACTCCTTTCTGTAGAATTTATAAAAATGGATTTTCATTGGTTGTGTGGAGAAGAATCATAGGACCCTGGCCTTGTATTTGCCACATGAGTTGCCTATAAACTGATGGATTGATTTTAATTTGACCTTGGCAGCTTTTCTTACCCCTGAGGTATTAGTCTTGCTCTGTTCCAGACCTTTTCCTTGAACTCTGCTTTTGGACACCACTCTTCTTCTAAAGATTTGTCCCTGGGGCCCTAGGCAGGCTGTCAGTCATAACTTTGTTGGCCATGACCGATATGGTGTGTCAAACCCTTTAGTCATTTTTCTAGTTCGCTTTTTAAGATAAGATACCTTAACTGTATAAAAGAATAATCCATATTTTATGCAGTTAGTTTTTTTTTAAAGAACAAACTTAACACAAATAATGACTTTACTAGTTGAAATAACTATAAAGATAGTGATATTGTTTTTATAGAGAAAAGTAGGTTTATACACATCTGATTCCACATTTTACTTTGTTTTTATAAGCATTGTTCTACATACATGTGAAAAGAAATAATACTTCAGAAATATTGACTATATTTAAAGTAACCAAATTTTAATGTGTTAGGAGAAATATAATTTCACAATCTAATGTCATAACCAATTATTCTAATATCTTTTGCCATCATTTCTACAAATGTGAAATTATATATTTGTATATTTACATACTAAATTTGATTTGATATAATACAGTTTCTATTTCTTTTTCTTTTGACATTTCTTCTGCTACATATCTTTCTGTTGCTCTCACTAATCATTTCAAAACCCCCATTTACCTTCAAGTCCAATAAAAATGATTAAATGGCTCTACCAAGAAATAAAATGAGGTTTTATAATATTCATTAGATAACATATATACCATGACTTTTGCCTGTTGTTTTAATATATTATATCAAATATACTGAGAATCATATAATAAAAAGTATTTTTATTTCTTGTTGTAATTATATCAAATTATTATGATTTTTGGCATTGCTTAATAACATTTTATTATATTACCACCTAAAAATCCACTAAACTATTGACAGACATAGTAATATAAAGGAATGTTCATTAATGTTACATGATGAATAAATACTGTTATCTTAAAATGAGATGACTGTACCAATTGTTTCACATGTTATATGTCATAAACATTTTAAGAAGGGTGAGCTCTATATTAGTTTCCCCATTAATTTCCTTTATTCCTGTAAAAAATCCTCTTGAATTTATTTTATTTATAAATATGAACTCTCATCAAATTCTGAGAAAGGCAGTATCACTGATATGTATATGTATTTAATAAAATAAATATCAATGTTAGGAATTATACAGGTGTGACATTTTTTCATAATATGGCATTAATGTAGTAAGTGGCTAATCACTCATAAAATAGGAAAGATGGATAATAATATTAGAAACATGTTTCTTCACTCCATCATTTAATAGATTTATTTTATACATACTATGTCTATATTTTACAATTCTATTTAAAGTTTCCATTGAATAAGAAATTTTTCATAGTATTTTATAAAATAGAAAGATAATTTTTTATCAGCTGAATGTTCATGCACAGCTAGGAAATATAAAATTTCATATACTTATTCCTAGGGAAACATACCTGTATTTATATTGTGCCCTGACACACAATAGCAATGAAATAGTAAGTTTATCCTTAGGAAAGAATATAACATTGAAAAGGGAGAGAAATTGTTGGAAACAGTAGAGTATAGAAAATAGATTTTCTGTCATAAAGATCTTGACAGTAAATGTTGAAGCAGTAGAAATCATAAATAACACGGGGTTTTATGTTACACAGACTGAGAATTTTTATAGTACTCAACTGGATTATAATAAGATAACAATAAAACTCTCCCTTAGATACTCTATGTGTTATAAATTTTCTTTTGTATGAATAGTAAAACAACTCACTCTCTGCACAAACACACACACATACAAAAAAAAAAAAAACTACACATAGATTTTTGCAATGAAGGCATATATTTAATTCGATTTCTTTCTAAATTCTGCCAACTCTAGTTTTTAAATATAATGCCCTATCTTTATGATAGGGAAGATCATAGTGAGAGCACTGAATTTCTCCCTGCATTTAACTGTTGATAATAATAGCTTTGCAGATGATTTCACATTACATTGCTTTATAAAGCTTACATTCAAGTGACTGAACAGAGGGAGCTAAAAAATACAAAATACAAAATAACACAGAAATAACAAACATACAAACACATTTTTATAAATTATTGCAATCTTCTATAAATTGTGAAAAACAATTACACTTAGCAAAATATTATTTCCCCTTTGAAGTTTGGCATTCTTTGAGATAATCTTATCACCTATTTTATGACAAAAATTAGCTATCACACTTATATTTGTATGTAAATATTGCACTTTTACTTGTAATTGCATATAAAGTTTTTTTTAATTGAACCACTTAAAAAACTAATAAGATTCTCACAATCATCAATGCCAAAGATATTTTTTTTCATTGAAGGAATATTCATGAATCACCAGTGTTTTTCAAGCCATCATTCTATAGAGTTTGACTACATAAAAGTGAAAATAGGAAAGGCCTTTCCTAATAGAGGAGCTATTGCTAAAAGCTGCAGGCTTAAAAAAAAATTTAAAAAATAAATAAATGAATGAATAAAAGAAAATAGGAAATAAAACAATTGACAATAACTGAATGTTGGTGAATTAAAAAGAAAGAAGGCACAGACTGTGTAGAAGAAATGTTATTTTATATAACTCAGTCAAGAAATACCTCTTTGATAGTATGGAATTTAAACAAATATAAAAGAAATCAAAGGTCCAGAGGACATAAATTCTGAAAGAAGGATGTTTTAGGCCATGAAATGAACAGAGCTCAATTGAGACATAGTTAGAACTTTGGGTCTATAAAAATAAGACCACTAAGTCTAGAAATAGTGGAATGAACACAGATCACACGAAAAAGGCAAGAGATGGCTGGGATCTTAATAAAACTTTAGATTCTATTCAGAATAGCACAGGAAGCCATGTAGGGGCTAGACCAGGAGTGTGACACCATTGACTCATATTTTTTAATCAACATGGTTCTGTGAAGGAGAAATCTTTCCACTACAGAAGCTGGAGAATTATTAAAAGATATTTGCTTTTAAAACCCAGGTGAAGAACCGTGGTGGATTTAATTCAATATAAAGCTGCAGAAACTTTGAGTATGTTTTGTTTGCATATCTATTTGCTAATGGAATATGCTCATTGTTGGATAGTGGTATGAAATAAAGCAAGAATCAGAAACAACATAAAGGTCAAAATACCCTACATGATTCTCCTCTTCAGAGCACAACCATATTAATATTGAAAATCACTTATCCTGACATGTTGAGACTTACTGACATATAGGCTGAGTACATTCTGTTATATTTTTAAGAGATAATTACCATCAAATAGACAATTCAGTAGTAATTATTGATAAGCTAATACAAATACATGACAATGTTTACCTTTTCAGCATTTGTATTAAAAATTTTAGTGCCATTCAACCTGATTGTAGAAAATTCAAACATTCTCAGAAAATATTTCTTCATTATTTAAAGCATTTAAGGATAGTTTTTTTGAGCTCAGGAAATGTTTGGTCACAAGAAATTGAGAACAGGAACCTGAGGACTTAAAAAGTTTGAATAAGAATTTTTTTAATAAGAAAGAAAAATGTAGAGAACACTCATTTCAGTTGAAAGAATTTGTTTATGTAGAGGACACCAGTACACTGGATGCCAGACTAATATATAAATAGTTATATAAATAATGATATTGTATGTATGCACATTATGCCTGGTGTTGAAAAATATCATATTTTCTGTCTGCTACATGGAAACATCTGTGATTAGCATCTCTCCAATGGGAAGGAAAATGGAGATGGTATTTGCCTTTGGAATGTAAAGTTATGTAGCTATCAGGAATACAGAATATGGAAATGTAGAATGAAAAGATGCATACCAATCAACAAATGCCACTGTAACATGAGCTCAATGCTAAAAAAAGAACATAATCTAATGAGTTTAGGAGCTCCCCTCACACTGTTTCCTTGGCATTTTGAAGAATACCTGACAGTCTAAATCCCTCAAAAGTCACTTGCATAATTAACTCATTATAACATTATGCTATAAGTGGGGACTTTTTCATGTGGTCTTGTAAGGCTTTCTTGAGTTAAATTTATTTAAAAGTCGAAAAGCCATGCCTCTATAGAATAGCCCTCCATATGCAGGCAATCAAGCAGTAATGCAATATATTGAACACATTTCACTTAAAAAATTTATAAGGACTAATAAAAATAAGGAAGAGAGAGAGGAGTATTCTGTTATTTGTTACATAAAAGAATTATAATCTAGCTGAGAAGAACACACAAACCAGGGATAACTTGTGCTATTCTAGTTTCACCATAACAAATCTCCAGATATAGTATTTATTTGAATAAGGCTTTATTTATTGCTTACATAACTTCTTCTTTCACATGACTGAGCACTCCATGAAGTGGTAAAATAGAAATTTGCATTGAAAATTTGATATTTAATGATCCTTGAAAAGACGAGTACGACTTCCTAATAGGGAGGAATAAAAAAATGAATTTTAGGAGAAAACATAAACAAATATGCAGATATAAGAATGTGACCTAGAAAACAGACAAGTTAACTCTCTCTTGAAATAATAAGATTATGAGAAACAAGAACATAAAGGTTCATTTAGTAGGGAATTTGAGAGAACCTCCAATGTCTAACAGAGAAGCTTAGTTAGACCTTGGATCCTAACCAGGGGTCACTAACCAAAGAATTCTAAAAAGTGAGAGACATGTTAGATGTTGTATTTTTGCAAATAAGTCTAATGTGTATGTATTTGATTGATTTATAAATGCTAGAAAAACAGGATTCCATGGAAGAAATTCAGTAGTCAATTCATAAAGTCTTGAATGGGCCAAGAGGTGATGTAAATGCTCAACCGAAAAAAAAAAAAAAAAAAAAAAAAAACCAGAAATGTTAGCAATATAATCAAGGTTTAAAGTGTTGTTTGGAAATATCATGAATATAAATTTAAAAAGTGAGTAGCTCTCTTTGTGTGTGTTGTTTCATGTCTCCATAATTAGATTGAAGCCGAAAATGTAATTAGCTTCAACAGCATTTAAGAAGATATCTTTCCAAATGGTTGGTTAGATTAATGACAGAAATGCCCAGTGACCAAAACATACAATGGGGCAATAATCAAACTGTGTCAGACAGTAAATTAGTTTAGTTTTAGAGTGGATGACATTGACCAAGAGCCAAAATGTTGAAAGTCAACAGAAGTGAAATAGACATATTCATCCATGTAAGGAGGAACATGTCAAGGCCAAGTCTCAAATGGAAGAAGGTAAACACGTGCAAAGTTAAAAGCTGTATATAACTTTTAGGTTGAAAGAAAAAAAATGTAGAAGTTAGAATGGCAAAAAAAAATTAAGATGCAATCTATAGACTTTTCATGAAGTCGGTTCAATTTGTTTTATAGTTACACCAAGAATATAGAATAGCAAGATAGACATTGCATGAGCTGTTTGACTCACTTCTTAGGTCAAATTGTTCAAAAAACATTGTTACATGTTTTCATGACAAAGTAATGCTGCAAGATTTTTCAAAATTCTCAAATATATATTCGTCATTTTATACTTTCAGATGGCATTTAGTTAATTGGCTATCTAAGGAGTAACAATTAGGATCCTCTACCATGAAAAAGGACTGAGAAGAAAATTTCTGCAGGTTTTCATCTAGTTACTAATGTGGAGAAGACCCTACCCAAGCCTGTGCCAGAGATGACTATGTGTTATTTCTCTAGCAAAAGTCTAGTGCTAAAGTGCCACATGTAATCCTGTCATTTTGAGGGATGGAAGAGGTGTATTGAGATAGGCCTTAAGGACAACATATTTATGATCTTACTCTAAAGATAATTGCAAGTCTTTTGTAGATTTTGAAATTGATTAATAAGATATTTTAATTCCAAATTTATTTTCAGCAATAAAAGTCTCTAGGTTTAACAAAAGGATATTGTCTTCCAAACTCAGTAAAACTTTCTATGTACTTCCTTTAAAAAAACTGACCATGTTTTTTTAAACTCATTATAGTTATTTTTTCTTTAGATTCATAGTATATTGCTGTTAAAGTATTCACTTGCACAATTTATTTATTCAATTAATGGTTAAATGACTTCAGGAGGGATTAAATAAATGAAGGATTATCAATAGGCATTCTTATAAACTTTGCTGGATACAAGTTAAAGATTATAATTATTGATTATTTAAACTTAAAATTCCTTAAGATCCTGTGAGAATTAAGCAATGTTATAAATTTTTATTTCAAATATGTTTTCAACAAATGTATTCAATGTGATACTTAAAACAGGCTTACTGGGAAACAAGATTGCACTGGCCCTAGTTGGTAGTTGAAGTCATTAGAGTGCTTACAAAGTTCCTTGACAGTTTTGGAAGCTGAAATCTGGAGAGTTCTAACCTTACACAGCTTTCTTTCACTTCCAACTTTACTATTATCCACCAAGCTATGATTATTTCATACAACGGAAACAGTGAGCCAGACAATACTCTTAAATTTGACTTATTCTGAAAGACATTTACTTAGTCCATAACTCTTCGAATACAAAGGGGAACTTGAATAACAGGCTGGAAGACTCAAATTTTCTGACAGTTTCAGAGTTGACAGGGATCTGGTTGGCTTTGAGTAGACAGTTTTCTTTAAGCATTACTTCACTGAACAAGACAATATATGATAATGCTATTTCACTGACCTTAACCTGCTTCCTGCCAAGGGCTTAAATTAGCCAGGATTTTTGTCAAAACAGTGAAAACCTCTCTGGTATAAAAACTGAACAGTAATATCCTGTAAGGAAAAAAAAAAAAGATAACTTGAGGAGAGTTGATTAAGAAAAGTGCAGTGTTTTCAATTTTGCTACTTAAAAGGAAAAATGCAGATGTCTTGGGATATCTTTTGTTGGAAAGTGAATATAGAAATCAATTTCACATGTAAATTTTAACAGTTAATGTTTATTTCAGGGTAAATGCTGTAAAATATGTTCTTTTTATGCCAGACTCCAGCTAGATTATCATGTAGAACTATTTCAGTACTGGTGATCTACAATTTACCTTCTGATCATTGGATTATGTAGGACTTAGAAGAGGGGCTACATTTCTCTATTGTCAATTTTGATGCAGAGCAGAGCCAACAGTCTATGTTGATGAGGAAATTATAGAATTCTCTTTTTCATTCTGAAAAGGATTACTATGGTAATAACAGGGCCCATTTAAATTAACTCAGTCCTAAACAGTTCCTAGGAACCTGCCCCTTAAACTATTTTCTCCATCGCAGCTCTCTATAGGCAGACATATCATGCTGAGAATGGAAGATGAAACTACCCCCAATCCTGGTGCCAAAAGGTACATAACAAAACTCACAAAACCAGAATTACAACCTTGTGCTGGGTTGCCACAGTCTGGCTGAATCGCCATGTGTATATTTCCTCACATTTTTATTCCTATTAAACTGTAATGCTTCTGCAGAATTGGTAAAATATATCAGTTTTGGTCAGTGATTACATAATTTTTCCTTTTAATATTGTATTTTTTTCTTATTTCTGATTCAAGTGGGCGAGAGAATTCAGTTGGGACCCCAGAAGGCCTTTGGCCTTGGCTCCAATAACAATACCTTAGTAATGCTTGCTCTTTTTGTGTTTCCATCTATCACTCTCTGTCTCCGTCTCTTTCAAATTTGATATCCTTGTTATTTATGAAGTAACTTCTAGATAAGTATTCACTTCAGAAGCACATCTATAAATATAACTAACATGTATTATAGGAGGAAACACATCTCAAAGAAATTAGTCTTACTGAAACATCATTTTGGACTTACATATATAAAACATGTTTTAATTTAAAATTGGAGCCAGTTTAGACTTCAAACCTCCCTTTGAAATAAAAAAATTATTTTTATATTTGGAATTTTTTACTATGAGTTTGTTCACTGAAATACTGTATATTTATTCTGATGAAATGATTGTCCTTGTAATGAGAAGTAAGAACATCTAAACCCATGCCTACGAGCACATTTTTCAACAACTAATTGAATTTTTCAATTGTCTTGTGTACATTTCTTTATGTGTGACTGGAAGTCACGCAGCACATTCTGTTTTTGTCAGCATAAGATATTTTCTCTAGCTACTTGTTGCAGCAAATAGATGTCTTACAAGCACTTCAGTTAATATTCAGATGCTGATGAGGGCTAATATCAATAATCAAGTCCTGATTTTAGTCGCCTACCACCTCTATAGCTCAAACACTATTATTGCTTATTGAGACATATTTTTGTTCATCATTGGAATATTTGGGTTCTGTGTATTTTATGTAGTTTTTAAAGTAGAGCTTAAATTAATAGTTGACAAAAGTTTTTAAAAGCCCTATGTCATTCTTTGTGCTTGTGTTTAAAATTGTTATAAAATAAAGCAATAATTTTATATTTCTAACACATTGAAAATAGCAGAGGTCTAAGTATAGCTGGGAGAATTTGAATAACAACTACAAGAAGAGGAAAAACAAAGAACAGAACAAAAACAAAAAATCACAGTGGACATTATATCATCTTCACTTTAACTAACCAGAGGTAGAGCATATCCATGAAAAATAAACATACAGAATTTGTTAAGACTTTCTTCTCCATGTTATTTATTTATATATATATATATATATATATATATATATATATATATATATATATATAACATATATATATGTGTGTGTGTGTGTATTTACACATATATATGTACATATATATTTTATCTATATATGTTGGTTTCACATTTTTCTAGAAAGAACATCACATGCACATTTCTTCCTGTGACTCCCTCTTTTGATGCTATAACAAAATACTGTCTCTCTAGCTAAAGGGTTTAAGAGTGCAGGAAAACTTTCAAAAGAAATTTAGCTTTAGAAACAACTATCTAAATTGGAATGCTACATGAAACCCTTTATAATTTTTCATAGTCGAGGGGGGTGTAGAATGAAAAGGACTGGAGACCATATGTTGATATTCTGTTGATATGTTAAGAAATATGCCAGTTTTGTTTCTTATTCCCTCTTAGATGTTTTCAGAAGTGGTCCTGTATGCTGGTTGACAAAAGACTGCAATGTTGATGTTTAAGGGCTCTTGATTGCTGGCAGCAAAGAATTCCAGCTGTGCTGGCACCGGAGATAGCATCTCCACATTTTCTTCCAGGATCATCACCTTTGTTCTAAATAGCTCCCTCATAGTGTGAACAGAAGTCATATGTTTTAGATTTTCTGCCTTGGCACCCAGGAAATCAGTATGATTGAGTAAACATATTAAACCTCCCCTGCATTTCCAGCCTGAACAGATGTTAAGTACAAGCTGATCCACCTACATTCAACCCGAGAGAGTCCACATCCACAGACTGTTTCATTTTCCTTTTGCAATTTATATAGAAGCGTAGATTCTTGCTGGCATGTATAAATGTGCCATTTAAGGCAATCAAAAATGGTTCCACATCTCACTTGATTTCCACAATTGTTCCTATAACGATGGACTACTGAGGAGAGAAACTTAATTTCCTTGGCAGATCTTCCCACGTTGAAGCAACATGTTCGTGGAGAGCCAATATTCAGTAATTATAGCACAATTCCTCACAATTTTACAATTCACTAACAGTATGCATTTTCACAATGTAAAGCTGATTTTCCTTTAACCAAATAAAACATGAAAAGATAGCTGGAAGCAATGGGCAATCTAGATCATTAGATGATTGATGTAAAATTAGAGGACATTTAGACTGGAATAGATTGCAAACACCAGGGAGCTTAGAAAACTTGTAAGCTCTATATTTTGAAAAAATACGTTGTTGATGCTCTTGCAGCTCTTGGTAGCAACCTACCAATTAAAAGAGAAATAGGCTAAAAATGATTTACCTACTGTTACTCCAGGTTACTATTTGCAATTATTTTACTTCACACAGACATTTCCAGAAAGTTCTCTACATATGCATTCACCAAAAAGAATTTTTAGTTCTAATTCCATGCCTCCTTTCATACTATTTATTTCAGCTGCTAGCAAAGAATTGAAAATAAGTAATCACAAACATAGAATATCACAATTATGCTTAAAAGTTTAATGTTGAAATAATTGTCCAATCAAATGGGTGATAGCATTTGAAAAGCAGCCTCTGTGAATAAGTGAAAAGATACAGATATTATAAGCCTACACCATTGTAAATGATCACATCTTTTATTTCTGAATATTATTAGTTTGTTTTAAAGGTAGTGAATATGTAAATATGCATACATACTGTGCTTAATGCTTTAGCTAGGACAATAAATAAATTATGAAATTTGCCAGTAAATCCTTGGAGTTGGAGAATATCATGCTAAGAGAAGTAAGCCAATCCCACAAAACCAAAGGCTGAATGTTTTCTCTAATATGTGGATACTAATTCATAAGAAGGTGGTGGTAGGGCACTAGAGAAGAATAGAATTACCTTAGATTAGGTAGAGGGAAGTGATGGGAGGAAGGAGAGGTGATGTGTGGATAGGAAAGATAGTAGAACAAAACAGACATTATTACTATATGTATATAGGTAACTACATGACCAATATGATTCTGCAACATGTATACTCAGAAAAATGAGAAATTATATTCCATCTATGTATGATATATCAAAGTACATAAATGCATTTTACTGTCATGTATAAGTAATTAAAACAAATAAAAAATTTAAAAATAAGTTATGTAAATGTTATATTCTATATTCCTTCTGTAACACAAGTAGCCATAACATGGGTTCTTTGAATCCTGCATTCTTCACAGCAGGGGAAAGTAAAGAAGGAGGGGGTGCAAAAACAGTGCACACACTCAAATATTAGAAAGAATGATAGAATAATGAATGTGATAAATATGTAATGAAGCTTCTCACAGCATGCTATCATGTAAACATAAAGGAATGGTGGAAAAGAGCTCTTCAAGAGTATAGTACAACTAAATAGGACAGGATTATATGGTTTAAAGTGTTACATATATCACTATATTATATATATTATTATAAAGTATTATATATTATATAATATATATATTTGGGGGACCTCCTTTGGCCAATGAGGCCACTGGAAATAAATAAATAATTGTGCCTGAATGGTATATGTTGGAGTATTCTGAACACTCAGCAAAATGTAACATGTATGTATTTGTCCCCGCCCTCTAAAAATTAGGAAGGGCCATGTAATAGGTGGTTTCCAAACTACTGTCCCTTTGGGTCAGCATAATGCTATTCAACATGCCCTTCCCCTTCCAGGACTACTGTGAAACTGTTTTGAGGCTTTCAGAATTAGTGGGCCGAAGCTGGATACCTCAGAGACTCACTAGGAATATAGGTGATTTTGTGAAGGCAAGAAATAAATGCTTGATGTTTTAAACCACTGCAATGGTAGAGGCAATTGTTACATCTGCATAGCCTAACCTATGCTGATTAATACTTTGTCAGAAAGAAATAAAAACAGGAAATGAAATGATTCTGATACTACACTGGATAGATGTGAAGCAGAATATTATAACATTCTCTCCTGTGTATTTGTGAGGATTTGTTATATTTGCCAATGTTTAGAGACATAGTAGTGTATTTACATGGATTCAATTGTATTAACTAGTTAGTACATATTCATTTCCTTTAGATGTATTTAATTTAAGTAACAAGCCTACCAATGTCATTAAACAAATGGACAAAATGAGCAATGGAACATTTTGTGCTTCTTATTGAAAAATGAACAAATATTATTACAGTAATGAAAACTACTAGGTAATACAATGTTAAGATTGAAGAGGTTCTTTTCTACCATTTAATGGACAAGTTCTAGAAAAGACAAGTGCTGTAAATAAAACACTATTGCCATGGAAACACATACTTCAGCTTTTAACCTTCCATCACACAGAAAGAATTTTAAACATTTTCATATTTTCATAGTTTGTAATAGCAGTGGTGACCTCTGAATTTTCTGGAAGCTAGTAATTGGCAAAGCCTCAGGCCTTCAACTTTTTGACCAATCTACTAGGAGTGCTTTACTTAGGCTTCTCATTACTTATAAAAATTCAGTTTATTTTCCAAGCTCAAAAACTTTAACACAGTATCAGTCCAACCACATAGAACTTGAATAATGCAATTTTAAAAATAAATGTCTTACGTAAGTGGTAGATATACCTCACTTTGGGCTAACATTTCATATATGCAGATGTCGGGTATTTTTGTGTGTATGTACACCTATGTGTATATGGTTTATATGATTCTGCAGATGTGCATATGTTAGTCAATTTATTTTTATTAAAATTTTTGGTAAGTCAGAAAGTCATTGATAATGCATAAACATAGTAAATGAGACTGTTTGATTCTCTACTGACATGTAGCTATAATATCACGAACCTTGAAGATTAAACAACACAAAATTATAACTTTATCATTCTGTTGGTCAGGAGTTTGAAAAAAATGGGTTTATTCTTTTGCTTCAGTCTTACAGGGCTGCAAGCAGAGAATCAGCCAGGCTGTGGTCTTATCTGGCTAAAGTAGGGAAAGATCCTCTTCCAAACTCCTGTAGATTTTGACAGCTTTCAGAAAGTGCTGGAAGGCTGCTGTTGTTAGCTATTGGCCATATACAGTTTCTTTAGGTGTGGTCCTCTCCATAGCAAATCAACACATGGCAATTTTTTTTTCCAAAGCCAAAGAAAAAGAGTCTCTTTGAGCAAAGCAGGCAACCATCTCCTGTGCTATAATCATGCACATGCAGTGTTACATTTGCCATATGTCTTAGTCCACTTTTCCTTTCTTTACAGAGTAACAAAAGATTGGGTAAATTATAAACAAACCAAAAAAGGTTTCTCTGGTTCACAGTTCTGGAAGCTAGGATGTCCAAGAACATGGTGTTGGCATCTATTGAGGGCCTTCATGCCACATCATAATTTGGGGTTAAGAAACAAGCCAACACATATAAGATAGGGAGAAGAAAATTAGCCAAACTTATCCTTTTAATCTGGAAGCCACATTGATGATAATTCTTTGTCAATTCTGAGGCAAAAGCATTAATTTATCACAAACCCTCATTACCTAATCTCCTAGTAAAGTTCCCACCTCTTAATCTGTCATAATAGCAATTCAATTTCAACATAAGTTTTGGATGGGATACTAAAGACATACCACCAGGTACTATTGTTTTGAATAAATCATAGCCCACAATGATGGGAGATGACCCGAAAGTGGGGATTATGAACCATACAGGTTTTATACCTTGGATATTTTCACCCAAGTTCAAAATAATTAGAAATTATAGAGATAATTTCCTGTATCTAGAAAAATCAGTTCTGGAATATTCAATAACAGAAAATGTAATTACCTACTGTGGCAGTTAGAGACTCTGTAAAATTGTAATCATTTTCTGTGTGGTCACTTTGTCATGGAAGATATTTATCAAAATTTCACTATATGTGCAAAATATTATTCCTCTATTACTGATTTCTACTTTAGGCTATAAGAGTTTAGAGGGAGTATGTCATGGCGAAAGGAATATAGACATTAATGACCAGTAGTATATAATTTCAGGTCCTGGTACAATCATGTTTACAAGCTTAAACAACTTTTTGTAAGATTTAATATTGCATATATTCACCCTACTTCTTATAAAATGGATTTAATTGCACATGTTTCATTTGTTTATTATGGCTATAAAATTTTGTAAGACTTGAGAATCTACTCTGTAGTCACATCTACCTGAAGTGCTGATAGAAATATCAAAACCACACTTATTTCTTTGTGTATGTCAAAATACTTAAATATACATGGTGCTTTATGTCCATGTATTCATTTTCAAACTGTTATTTAATTGATTAATAATTATTGAATATTTTATATTACCAGAAAGCCATCGACCATGCTATCAGAAGTCAATTCTGCTAGAAAATAATGCAAAGAATAATAACAGAAATTTTTCAGCAGGCTAGGTTCAGAAGGAATTCAGGCATTAGGAAAGTCAGATTCTGCTACAGCTATAACTTTTTATAGTCTATCTCTTTTTTATCTTATAATGCTATCAAGTAAAAACTTACAGAAAATATTAGTTGAAATACATGCAAATTTGGTTTTGCTCATGAAAAAGGGAATGCTATATTTTGACATAATTCCAGCTCCACTAGGAACCTTGGGTTCTGTAGGGTAGATGTGGGATTCTGTTTCATTTGAAAACCTCATTTGTGCCCTTTTAAAAGGCATTATTGACTATATAGCTTTAAAAAAATCTACTTTTCTAGAATACAGGTTAATATGGCAGCTCCATAAACTGTATGCTAGATCCATATATCAGGGGAGTGACATTTTTAAATTGTCTTGTGTTTCCTTTGTGGGGGATACCCTATGACCACTAACTATAAAACTACTGCTATATGATTTCCTCTGTGCTACAGTGCACTAGGGATGGCAAATCAGATGCTTCTCCAAGTCAATTTTTACTGAATTGGGAGTGATTGTTGCAGAGGACTCCTATAACAAATTGGAGCTTGGAAGAGGAGCACATCTGCATTGGCTCACTTTGCCTGCCACAGGGACCTATTGTGGCCCATATGCTGTGCATCTCACAAATGGCTTTCAAACATGTAGGCAATCATAACAAATGACAACTTTCTCATGCTGTATATTAATATGGTATTTAATATGTGCTCTGGATGGAATTCTGTCCACCCCTTCTAAATTATTGTGTTAAAGCCCTAATACTCAATGTGACTGAGCTCCTCAATACAGATTTAAGGGCTTGATATTGTTGCATACTTTTGTTATTCCAGCTATTTGATTGGTTGAAGATCACAAATTTGAGTCCAGCCTTGGGCAAAAGCAAGATTATGTGTCAAAATTTAAAAAAACACACAGGAGCTGGGGATGTACCTCAGTCAGTGATACAGTACCCCTGAGTTCAATTACCCACCACAAAAAAAAAAAAAAACAGACACACAAACAGAAAACAAATCTTGGTACCAGCAAGTGGAACACTACTGCACAAATACATAAAAATGTAGAAGCAACTTTGAAATTGTTCAAAGGGTAGATGCTGGAGCAGTTTTGAGGGATATGTTAGAAAAACACTTTGCTGTGAAGGGACTATTGCACACCGAAGTGGATTCTGAAGAAGGCTCATGAAGGAAAGAAAAGAACTGAAGAGGAAGTCTCTAACTTCTTAGAGAAAACCTGAATAATCATGAATAGAATGCTTGCGTATGTATGGATGCTAAAAACCATTGTGCAGGCTGGGGATATAGCTAAGAGGTAGAGCCCTTGCCTAAGCTCATTGTGGCCCTGAGCTCAATCCACAACATTACAAAAGGATTCAGTCATTCTGGTAAGGCACAGAAATGAGGAGCAGTTTTTTTGAAAACTGGAAGAAAGATGATCCTTGTTATTATATGGTCAAGAACTAAACTGAATTGTGTTCTGTAGAAGAGAGAACCTGTGAAGGATGAAATCAGATACTTAGCTGAGATCTCTAACCAAAATATTGAAAGCATTACCTGAATACTCCCATTGCTTACTGTTAAATATTAGAAGAAAAGGAGGAAGAGAAGAAGGAATTGTCAAGAAAAAAAGAACTTGAACTTAAAAGATGTGGAAAATTTTCAACTGGGGATATTGCAAAAAAAAAAGTGAAAATATGTTCTGTGAACAGCAAAGGGGCAGCTGAACATTTTACTGTATGATAAATGGAAAATATAATTTTAGCTTATTATTCCATTTTTGTAGTTTAAAAAGCAGCAAGTACCTAAAACATTCAAAAGAATGTGAATTTTGCTTAACCTTTAAGGAAAATAGTATGTTTTATTTAAGGGAAAACTAGAAGACTGCCTTTAACTTAAACAAGGAAACAATTCTTCAGGTGTTCAGCTGAGGAAATGTTTACAACCCACATTGAGACAATTTCTAGTGCAGATTGAAAAGAATAATTAAGTCTTACAGCCTCTAACATAACACACAAGCCATAAGTTTAAGCTAAATTTTTAGTTTAAAATGCTCAGACTATATAAGTAAATTCATTACTACAAAGTGATTTATGCTACCAAATATAAAATATTTTTTTTTCTGATAAGCTACATTAAATTGGTTTCCAATTTGTCAAATTCCAAGGGAAATACTGTAGTGTGTGTGTGTGTGTGTGTGTGTGTGTGTGTCCATATTCATGGGTTATTGCTTATTATTCTTAAGTTATTCCATTGTACCTTAAAATCTTGGGTATTCCTTATATAACTGAACTAATAGAGAACGGCATAGAATACTTTTGTAATGTTGACAAAGTCAAAAGTTATGGAGAACTGGAATAAAAAGAATCATTTATTACTCATAAAAATAAATCCATGCCTCAATCTACTTGGATTTGAGAATATTCTACATCAGTTACCTAGTTATGTATACTAATTTAGAAGGTGAATTCCTCTAAATCCCTTAAACACAAATCAGATAAAGAACATTTCTCTAGTTTAGCTTTTCTAAATCCCCTCAAAAGAAATAAAAGCTTAACCTTTTCCATTTTATGCTACAATGTTGTTTAGAGATAGTATAATTTGAAAAATCTCCAAAAAGTTCTATTTTTATGTGCATGTTTACATCTACCTCTCTGGATCTTGATTGTGAGAAACTCAACACAGAATCTGCATTACTTACTAATTACTTTGATTGTTTATTACAGTAGTTCTAACATGAGAGAAGGCACTGAGACAAAAGCTGAGATATTTCAGAACCATGGAATAATAGTGGGGAGTAAGTGTTATAGAAAGGTTGACCAATGGGTACTAAGTTACAGTTTTAAGTGAGTAAGAAGTTCTGATGTGCTGTTGCACAGTGAGGTAGCTATAGATAGCAATCATGTTGTCCATTTAAAAAACCTAGAAGAAAGGATTCTGAATGTTTTTTTTTAATTTTTTATTTATTCTAATTAATTATACATGACAGTAGAATGCATTTTGATACATCACACATAAATGGATTATAACTTCTCATGGTTCTGGTTGTACATGATGCAGAGCCACACGGGTCGTGCAATTACATATGCATATAGGTTAATAATGTCTGCTTCATTTTAACCCTCATACCCCTTCCCCTCCCTTCATTCCTTTCTGTCTAATCCAAAGTGCCTCTATTCTTCCCTAACACCTTCCCCCCCAATCTCCCACGCTTAATGTTTATTATCAGAGAAAAGCATTCAGCCTTTGGTTCTTTGGGATTGGCTTATTTCGCTTAGCATGGTATTCTCTAGATTTTTTTGAGTCAGTGTTCTCTAAATATGACTGCACATCAGATTCACTTGGAAAGTTGATGTAAAATAACAATGCTAAGCCCCATCCCAGACCATATCTATCAGGTTCTCTGGGGATAGGGCTTCAACATCGCTATTTTTGCTTTAAATCATTTCAGATTATTCTAATGCACAGCCAAGGTGGAGTACTATTTTAACTCCCAAGCTATTTTTCTGATTTTTACCATAAAAAGGTACATGTTTGAAGAGCTAGATATGTTTTACTAGATTTGAACACAAAGGTAAAACACAATAAACAAACTATCCTTTCACCCCTAGTCATTCTCTACCCCATTATGCTATATTTTTTTTCTTTAAAGCACTCATCATTGTCTGATTTTTAAAAAATTTTTATATGTATTTATCATTTTTTGCCTCATCAAACCAGGAGTTCATCTATCTTGTCCATGCTAAATCTCCAGCACCTGCATACTCAATAAAGGCTTGTTGCATGGAGGGGAAAAAGGAATAGTAGAGGTAGTGAAATAAGAAAAGAAATATCATTCATTTTTTTCCTTCTTCATGGAACAGTAAGGTCAGAGTGACCTATACATTCCTCAGCTGGATTTGATAACAGCACGTCTATAAAAAGCTCAGACACTCTACCAAGAACTAGTGTGACACATCTAAGTGCATAGCAAGGGCTATATGTGAGTTTTTCTTTATTCTTTTTTTTTGTGTGTGTGGGGTAATATTTTAGTTAATCAGCTTGCTATTCCTTCTTATGTTTAGAAACAAGAATGGTTAGTACAAAATACCAGAATAGGTTAGTTTGTGCAGGTTTCTTGTGGCTGCCATATTTTCTCTGTGAAATATAAAGACGAAAATCAAACTCCTTGGTTATAATCAATATCACCAAAATGTATTAGTCAGAGTCCAACTGGATATAGAAAGGACAGGGTCATTTTCAATTTTACTTGAATGGCATGGGTTATTACCTCATGAGCTCCTTGCATACTACCAGAGCCACCTCTCCTTCATTTTTTTCACTGCTTAAAATTCCTGTCCTTTTCATGTGCATGACTGCCTTGGCTGGATATCAAACTTTTTGCTGGTTTTATACCTCTTTCTCCACATTAAAAATTTTTCATAGATTTCCAGTTATAGTTACCATTGCAGAGTTCTTAAGAGTGCATGAGAATTTCAAACAAAAGTGAGAAATACACATACACACACAATAATGCATATATTTTTAAAGAAATAGTTTAAACCCTTCTTTCTCAAGCAGTAAAACTGAATTTTAATAGTTAGTAAATCTTGATTAATAAATAATTTTTTGAAGAAATAATGCCTTTTATGTTTTACTATTTAATGTGATCATCTCACACTGCAAACTAATATGAGTTACTTCAATTGCTTTTGTACTTGATGAGGGACCAATTTTATAGAAAAAATAAATCACTGATGTATGTCATTGACTTAATACTATTTAGAAGCAATCCTTACATAGAATGTGGCATATAATGCATTTTAAAATTTTCATTAGTATTTTAAACACCAATAAGATTGTTTTATATATATAAAACTAATAGTAGTATAAGCAATGTTTGTTGGAACTAATTTCCAAATGAGATTGGTATAATGAAGCATCAGGTATAGAGAGAATTTTAAGATTTTCATTTCAGTTTTACCAAAGTTTTAAGTAGTTATTTACAATGAATTCTAGTTGGTTAAGATAATGATTTATTATGGAAAATAAATTATTTATGATCTTTTCACAACAAACATAATCAAATACAAACACACTCCTATAAACACACATACACATATGCATGCACATATATACATGCAGAGACATATACACACATGGATATAAACAGAGAACTTACTATTGCAAACTGTTTTTTTATCTGTTTTGCTTTATTTTCTGCACCTATGATATTGCTTTTTATATTGCAAGTCCTCAAATATATTTTTTTAAAAATCTGTTAGTGAATGAATGAAAGGAAGAAAGCATAAATGTATGAAGAATTTTTATACAAAGAAATGTTTAAAAATTCATCTCAGTCGTTGAAATACAGACATTAAAAGAAAGCAATTATTTTATGGGTGTTTATTGAGTATGCTCTCAGGATTTTAACAAAGCCATTAGATAATATTGCAATATAAGACAGTTTGTTTTTTTTCTTTACGGATGCTAGGATGGAACAGAGGGGATTCACTACAGAGCCATATCTCTACCCCTTTTTATTTTTTTTTATTTTGAGACAGGGTCTCACTAAGTTCCTCAGGGTCTCAAGTTCATGATCTTCCTGCTTCAACCTCCAAAATTTCTGGGATTATAAGCATGTGCCACTATACCTAAGACAGACACATTTAAATAAAGGTATTGCTTACTTGGAAAAATATACAAATTTTTTTAAAATGACATTTTTCTTAACAAGTTAATATTAGCTACATGAAAGTATATCTTTATGTAAAATGTTTAGCATTTAGAATTTGGTTTAAATTGTACCTTATGTGAGTTTTTATAGCAGCAATATTTATATTTCATATGCTAAAATATGGCTATATTGTTCTTGTGAATACAAACCCAGTTCATTATAGAGTATATATTTATAAGTGAATGACTTTATAAAGAACCTAAATATAATTATGTGCAATTAAAAGAAAATTGAAATATTAAGAAAAGAGCATTCACCTATAGCAATAGAAATTGCTATTACAATCAGGCTACTTAAGATGTAGGATGGAGGTCATATTCTTAGTCATCTTCATGCTCCACTGACGAAAATCTGTGCTTTCAGCTTTTCTCTGTAGTAGGTCCTATCTCAAGGACTCTCAGGATATGTGTCCTAAACTGTATAGGCTTTTTAATATTTTATTTTAACTTGATAAACGCAGAGGCAAAAAAAAAATGTCTATTAATGTCACTTTCTCCCAAGAAACTAGTGTGTCATATATAAAACTGAAAGATGGGCACATGGAAAATATACATCTACTATCAAGACAATTTTTGTTTTTGAAGAATGAATAAACCCACAAAGAATTCCTATAGTCTACAGCTGCATATCAAAACAGCTGGCCAGTGTAATGCTCTGCTGATGGTCCTTGTCACACAGGAACTTGGAGCGAAGGAGACAGCTAGCCAAGGTTATGCCAGTGTTGCAGTGAGAAGCCATTTACTAGGGAGCTTGATTGAAAGAGCAGCAAATGCATTGCACATTAGCTGCACCTCCCATCTGGCTATTATTAACACTTGTTCAGAATATTTGTCCAAACATTTACATCTAGCCCACCTTGTCATCATTCAGTGTCCTCAAAGAGCAGAAATATAATTATCCAGCTCAGAGAAAACATAAAGTGATTTTAAATCACTGCGTGACACAAGATGGAGCTGTAGAATGCAGAATTGTGCAGCAATTCTGCAGCAAGGGAGAAAAGGAGTGAATTCTGAGGCAAAGGTAAGACCCTTCACATGCAGAATAGATTTGTGTATGTTCTCTAACAAGTGTGCTTGACTCTAGTTTCATTTCAGAGGTGCCCCCTTAAATTAATTACATAAGTAAAATGTGAACTAGAAAAAATAAAATGCTGGCACGTAGGTGACATGTAATCAAATACCAGGAGTGAAATTGCCATGCAGCTTAAAATATGGATTTTGCATTAAATTAATATACACTACAGACAAAAAACAAATTTGCATTCCCATTATTTGTGTCTACTTGGGAACTATGTTATGGTAAAATCTGTTTTATTTTGACTCTTCTGATTTGGAAATAGTACTTCCAGTTTTTTGAAATTTAAAATAACAGAATAAAGATTTTCTTATTCTGGTTAAATTCAAATGATTTTATTCAATCACTAATGAAAATTTATCTTATTTTTTAAAAAATTTTATATTTATTTTGTCTGAATGCAGTTAAAATATGAATAGCGTAATTAAAATATAACTCTATGCAATTTATTTAGTCAATTAGGAAGCCCCTTCCAAAGTTATCCCACCAAATTTCATTGTAACTAGAATTCATGATAGTGATAATAATATGAACAAAATTCATTTACTTCCTTAGAGAAACTGTCTCTGAGGAAAAACAATTCAAATAAAATAATATCCTGCACTCTTATTTATTTATGATTATCAAATTGTTACATATTTGTTAGATATAAATTACTAATCATAGAAATAATTGTCTACTGTGGAATCATATATATGACTATCAGAAAAATCATATAGGTTCGAAAACATTATAGAAACAAAGTTGGAACAGTATTAATAGAGAAATAGCCAGCATAAGTCAGAGAAACAAGTTAGCAGTTCTATTTTTTTTATTATTTTAGCAAGATCTTATTAAAAACAAGGAAGTCACAGAAGGACAGCTAGAAAAAAAATAGGTTTAGCAAAACCATTAGAAGGCAATATTTTTTTTTCCCCTGAAGTTCATGTTTGTGAATTAAATGTGCCTGTGAAATCTCATTACAAGCAGGTTAAATGTTATGTTTTCTATTTTGTGGGTAATGGTGCCTGCTACACTGATTGTTTCTGGAACCCCATAAAAAGGAGGATGAATCGTAAGATGTCTGTGAATAGAAATCGACAAGCACATATGACCAATGCAGTAAGGACTACTTTAGCAGCAAAATAATCTTATCAACACTGGAAATTTACATAAAGTAAAATAAAAACTTTCCTCATTGCATCCATTTCATATCTTTTTTAAAAAGTGTGATTAGTAAAACTGGAAAAAAATGTTTATAAGCAAATATATAATAAGCTTCATGTATTTAAAAGTTAATATTAGTGAATATTAATTTATTTTTACATGCTGAGAACATCAACAAAATCAAGATAATAAAAGAATTTATCATCCTTAAGTGTCCTAATACTTTTCTAATTCTTTTCTCCTTCAAAATCTATCCCTCAGGCAATGATTGCTTTCTGTCACTATAGATTAGTTTGTATTTACTGGAAGTTCATAAATGAAATTATACAATATTTACTATTTTTCTGTTTGCCTTTTTTTTTTACTCAAAATAATGACTTTAAGTCTCATGACTGTTGTGTGTATCGATATTTTGTTCATTATAATTTTTGAGTAGTATAACATTTTATGGATATATCACAGTTTATTTAGGTACTCATTGATGGACATGTGATTAGTTCCTAACTGTGGCTATCAGGAAAAAGCTGCTATGAATATTTGAATACAAGTCTTCATGCAGGCTTGTATTTTTATTTCTCATGGACTGTCTCTCTCTCTATTTTAGGTGATGGAACCACAAGCTATTCTAGGCCTTCTGTGAACTCCAGGGATTGTTCTATCTGTTCATTTCTGCTTGTTCTTTCCTTAGCTTTAATAGGTGCTAATGAAAATCAATAAAATAAGTCCTCAAGACTTGAAGGGAACTCTTTGCAGCTCCCTTTGTTTAGGAGTGAGTTTCTCCCTGGGACTCTTCCTTGTGAACTATCTGTACCTCCTCAAACTTTTGTCTCCTCAGCTTAGGGTGGTGGTGGGGCTCTGATTTCATTTCAACATGCTGCAATCTGGATGTTCCATGTCATAAACTGGTGTAATTTTAGGGTCTACCTTCATCCTTTCTTTCCTCTGAGGGATCACTCTCCTCTGCTGAATGGACAGTTACATTTAATATGTTCAGATATTTTGTTGAATTTTTTTAAGTTGCTTAATGAGAAAGGTGTGGGATAAGTCAGGTTATTGCTACCCCATCATAGACAGAAGCATGCATAACTTATAAACCCTTCAATTAAAAGTCAACATTGAAAAGAGGTGTTTTCTACTGTCAGAGGCTACTTACTAGAGGACTTTGGAGAGATGGATTGGGAGTCGTGTTTGCTGCTCACTGACAAGCTGGCAGAGCTAAATATATCTGTCAACTCTTCATTCTGTGTAGACTTTCAGTAACTGGAATATTGCTGAAATCTGTGGTCTGGTTTCTGCTGAAATACTTTTCTGTCTAAAGGCAAGAGGTAATTCTCACATGATAATCAGGAAAACATGAATGGAATTTATGTTTCCTTTAATGTGTGCAAGATTTTAATATCAACTTAACTCTCTGTCTCCCTAAATATTTCTCAGTTTTCTTTTTAATTGTTTTTGTTTATTTGCTCTTTTTTGTTTTGTTTTGTTTTGTTTTACCAGTCATGGGTAGATACCGGGTAAGATAGAAAAAGTAATGTTATTTTGCCATATTGACAATAAAGACAGTTCAGTTCATCTTCTTTATATTACACACTTTAAAAAAAGGCAGTCTCTTACCCAACAACTTTGCCCAATGGCCTCATCTCACTTCAACAAAGCACTTAAACTGTTCTATGGAATGCATTCAACATTCAATTCTATTCTATCACTGGGAAAGGGGATTGTTACAAAGAGGACTATGATGTATCCCCTGTCTTACAGAACTCATAGTCTGGTTTGGAAGACTGGAATTTATAATAAAGGATCAAGTTATACAATGAGAAATACTGAGGAAAAGGACCAAGCTATACAATGAGAAAAAAATGAGGAAACTGTCAGAGTAGCATCTCCAAAAACATGTGACTTCAGTCCAAAATTATCTGTTGAGTGGCACCAAAATTTGCAGCAATAAACATATTTCCATTACTTGCATATTGTTATTTTGTGTTTTCCCTACGGATATATATTCAACTTTACCTAGTTTTTGTTTATAAATAGTACATTTCAGAAATAACAGTCATTTTTTAAGAAAATGTGGAGTATGTGAAATCAACATTTTGATTAAATTTCTCACTGAATTCAGTATTTTGAGATTTAGATTAATTCAATTTTAAAAAATAAATGATTAGGAAAACAAATATTTGGACCGTGTGGTAGCAATAAACTAAATGTCACATACTTTGATAATCCTCTGTTTTCCTCAGCTTTAAAATAGAAATGTCATAGAAAATACTGTTAGATTTAGCAAACAAATACTAATTGAGATTTATTCACTCTCACTTTCATTAATTTTTGCCATATTTATAAATTTTAAATAATGATTGATTGATATTAATGGAATACACATTGCTCAGAAATGTATTTGAAATTATGTTTTACATTAATAACATTTGAATGAGACTGTGTGAATTAGAATTTGAATGTTCTTAAATGGAATTAAATTGAAGATCTGAGAAAATTGGTATCATTAGAAAACACTTTAACTTTGATTATTCCTACTGCTGTTAACTTACATTCATATGCTTTATTACTAACAGAAAAGAATGTTCATGTAGTAATCGAAGAGATGAAATGGAAACAGCATGAAAATCACAAAAAGTAACTTGGATAAAATTACACTAGCAAATGAAACAATTTTAGAATCAAAGTTTTCAATAAAAATTTTATTGGGGAGAAACTTTTTAAAAGAAAATATAAATATATAAATAAAAGTCAAAAATTTCATGTTGTACATAATTTGATTTTCACATGAAATCATCTTGAAATGACAGGAAAAAAACTATGATTTTCCTAACCTGTTAGATATCAATGAATGGTAAAATAGTTCATATGCTCCCCAAATATTTAATGACCCATAGACTTATCTAAAACACTTACACTTGAAATATAAATTGCATAATGTTAGCTGTGCCTGGCATTTTATTTTATTTATTTATTTATTTATTTTTTCTGGTTTGTCTGTATTTATTTTTTTTTTAATTTTTTTTTTAATTTTTTATTGTTGGTTGTTCAAAACATTACAAATTTCTTGACATATCATATTCCACACTTTGATTCAAGTGGGTTATGAACTCCCACCTTCACCCCATACACAGATTGCAGAATCACATCAGTTACACATCCATTGATTTACATATTGCCATACTAGTGTCTGTTGTGCTC
>NW_026000108.1:26485009-26495016 GCF_001458135.2 Marmota marmota marmota | reverse complement strand
GCTGGCCTCCTCTGTGGTCTGACCGGTGTGGAGAACCGAGATGGACCGCTTCCTTCCCCCGTCTCGAACCCAGAATTCAGCCCTGAGTATGGTGCTTGCACGGCTGGCAGAAACTGCAGCGCTGTATCCCTGTGTCGCTATCTCCTCGTTTCCCAGCGCGCGCTGCAGACTCTAGCTGCGGGGCGATTTGCTGAATAAGCAGTGTTACCCTCCGTGCGACAAACCTCTCACGTTTGAGTCCCTGTAGCCGATCCTCGTGTGATGGAAATCCTTCCTCCAGGTTCTGGAGCACCCCACTATTGCTGGAAATTCCTAACAAGATAGCCTTTAGCCGTCCTGACTTGTCATACTCCCACACAGTGAAGCAGCACACGGGGGCAATGCACTCCCCTCGCCGCCATCTTCCTCCAAAGTATCCCCCCTATTGATATCCTATTACACTTGTCTCCAATCTCCTTGAACTTCCATTAATCTTGAGGAAAATGGTCAATCAGTTGGCAGTTCGTTTCCATCTCCAGGACTTTGATTGGCTGTCAATGTTGTTATTTATCAGCTGGTTTGCCTTGTTGGTGCAGGGCAGCAGTCAGACCTACAGCAGTTCCACCTTCCCCTGGATCCTTCTTTGACATCTCCAACTTGCCAGTCAGTTCCGTGGCAGGGGGTGCCCGCTTCTCCTGAAGGATGTGTTCTGGTCCAAGGTTGTGGGCCACATCTGATGACGGCCTTCTTGCTGGCAGAGTCCTGAGGTGGCGCAGAGAATCATGTGGTGAGAGGCAGAGACACATGTGCCTATCCTCTGGCCTCTTTCTTCTTATCTGTGTCTGGCATTTTAATTTCAAACATTTATAACTTTAAAACTTTTCATATAAAACATTAAACTTGAGAAGATTTAGTCATTATGTTCTTTATTTATTTATGAGTTAATCAATAAAAAGTCATATAATTCAGCATTTAATTTTGTTAAAAAAATTTATGTAATTTGTATTCAGTTCAGTGAATTTCTGCAATTTCTTTGATGTTTTGACAGAAAATAAATGTATCATTTTATTCTTTCATATTTTGAACCCAGTGTTTAAGAGAGATCTTGTGAAAGTATTTTCAACCCTCAAGAACATAACCTGAATATTATAAGGACATTATAAGATATGAACTATTTTGAGCAGCTCCAAATTGAATTCTCCATGCAGAAGATGGCTAAATAAAAAATGTAACTTCCACTATTAAAACCCACTATCTTTTTAGACTCCTTTAGCCTCAGTTGCTCAGCAGCAGTCCCCCAAAGCTGAAATGATTTCTCCCCTTTTTGATCAAGACCATGAGAATGCTGTGTTTGGGGACTCAAGTTGGCATCACCTTCCCAGAGTTTCTTCCTTCAAAGTAGGTAGTGATGCAGTTAAATGGGCAATGCTGGTAGTAGTAGATTGGGGGAGGCTGACTTCAAAAGCTACAAAAGTAATGCCCGTCCTCCAAGTATTTCTCCAGGGACTAGCTGGGATGGTTCTTTTCTGGAACTTGACAGACCTCTGTTCTTTTTGCTCTGCCACTCTTGGAAAATTGAGTCAAAAGTTCCCCTCGGGAACTTTGCTGTATTTGTAGTCATTGCATTTTACCTCTTGGGACTCTTCCACAAACTACTGCTTTTTAGTTAGAGAACACAATAACTTTTCATTGTGACTTTGTGTGTGTGCCTGTGTGTGTGCATTTTAATGAAAATAAGAGTAAATGTAAAATACAAATATGAAAAGAACCTTTGATATAATATGTTCAATGCATATTCAATAATGCAATAATTCCCTGTCAAGTACCTGTCTAGTAATCCTAGCTTTCCTGAGTACTGGTGATGGAATGGGGAATAATACACTGTCCTGCTGTCAGGGAACACACCTCATTATTATCTTATAATTACTGGCATTATATTTTAAAAGTAGATTGTGTGTGTCCCTCTTTTAAATTAGCTATATGAATAATTCAAATGTAAATGCAATATAAGAGCATAAAAATAAGATTATTCAATAAAAATGTACAAAATAAAAGGCACATTCTCCCTTTTACAAATTTAAGATCCTTGCATAGTTTTATATAAATTGCTTTCCTTCACTGAACAAATTAGCAAGGGAATGTTGCTATGTCATAAAATCACTGAAATTTCATCAAATAGGTGGACCTAATGTAAATACTTTATCAAAGAACATTAATTTTTTTTTTTAATTTTTGATTACTACAAATTTTGTCAAACTTATACACATATAGGTAAATTCGGGAGAATGTGATATTATAGGTCCAAGTCACAGAGGTATAATTATAGCCTCAAAGAACATGCCCTTATTTATAATTTTGATTCATATTGTTATTGATTGAGTCATTCATTCAATAATCATTAGGTATTTACTATATACCAGATAATACTATAATTTCTGGGAAATACAGTAATGAAAAGTAGATACTGTCAGCATATTCATGGAGTTTTTATTCTAGCTGGGATTGATAAAAGAAGAAGTAAATAAGTATATATTTATAAAATTGAGATAAATGCTATGAATAAAAATGAATGATGACCAAGTTGTTATCCTTTGTAGGTGGTCAGGCAAATCCACTCAAATAAATGACATTAAAGCTTAAAGGGCAGGAGTGAGGTAGACATGAGGATGTATGTCTGAGAATTACTCTCCATCTGTAAGGAAACATCAAGTTCAAATAATCTGATCCAAGAATCCGTGTTTTATGTAAAGAAGATGGAGGAGATCTATACAACCAGGATGGCTCAGAGCAGAGCAGAAGTCTAGGAGATGAGATGAGAGAGGTTGTGAGAAATCAGATCACGTGGAACCTTGTGGGTTACTGTAAAAGCTTGTCCTCTGAATGGAAAAAGCTAATGTGATTTGCCTAATATTTTTAAAATTTGTTCCAGGAGTGAGTGGTGATGCACACTTGTAATCTCACTTACTCAAAAGGCTGAAGCAAGAGATTGCAAATTCAAAGCTAGCATAGTCAATTGAATAAGACCCTGTCTCGATATAATAAATAAATACATAAATTGCATGGAATACAGCTCAGTGGTAGAGTGTCCCATATATATATGCATGTGTGTGTGTGTGTGTGTGTACATAAGATTATCCAATAGAAATATATGTGTGTATATATGTATACACACACACACACACACACACACACACTCACATAAATGCACTTATTTATTCCCTTTTTCCTTTTTCACTACTTAGGATTTCATCCAGGGCTTTGCACATGCTAAGTGAGCTATATTTCCAGCCCCCATATATATATTTAATTACTCATTACTGGATGCATTTTGGAAGAAAATGTTGCCTAGAAGATGAATTATTTCAAACTACCCATATTGTCGACATTAGAATTGTGTTCTCAAATGTATTTAGAAATTAAGATTTAGCATATTGATCCTATGTTTTCTTCTAGCAGTTACAAAGTTTCTAGTCTAATTCCCAGGTCTTTCATTTACTTTGAGTTGATTTTTACATAGGGTGAGAGATAGGGATTTAAAGAAGGTTATCTTCTCTCAAATGACACTTCAAAACTGCTAGAAGAAACAGGGTCAATACGCTAACATATTGGCAGAATCATTGATTTTCTTAAAAAGACCCCTAAATTTCATGGAATAAAACAAAAAATCAATAAGTGAGATAGCATTAAGTTAAAAAGCTTCTTCACAATAAAGGAAACAAAAGTATAAAGAGAGAGTTTACAGAATACGGGAATATCTTTGCCAGGTGCTCCTTTGACAACAGATTAATATTTAAAATACATAAAAAACTCAACCTCAGAAATCACTGGTTTGTCTTCTGTTCCTATGTTTGTCTTTACAAGAATGTCACAGAAATGGAATCACACAAAAGGTGGCCTTTGGAGTCCGTTTTCTTTCACTTAATACAGTGTGTTTGATATGTCTACATGTTGCTAAGTATAGTTCCTTTTTGATTCTGAGTAGTAGTTCATTGTTTGTTTATCTTCCCCAGTTGAAAGGCATTTGGATTGTTTCCAATTTTTAGTAATAAGAATAAAGACACTATAAACATTCACAAACATTATATATATGAACTTAAAACCACCCAATTGATAAATAGGAAAAAAAGAAAAACTGAACAAATATTTCTCAAAAAAAGGAAATACCAGGGCTGGGCTTCTGGCTCAGTGGTAGAGTGCTTGCCTTGCATGTGTGAGGAACTGGGTTCAATTCTCAGCACTGCAAATAAGTAAATAAAATAAAGGTTCATTGACAATTTTTTTTTAAAGAGAGAGGAAGAGAGAGGGAGAGAGAAGGAGAGAGAGAGAGAATTTTAATATTTATTTTTTAGTATTTGGCGGACACAACATCTTTGTTTGTATGTGGTGCTGAGGATCGAACCCGGGCCGCACGCATGCCAGGCTTGAGCCACATCCCCAGCCCAACAATTTAAAAAAAAATTTTTTAAAAAGGAAACATTTAAAAAAGGAAATACAAAAAATTACATTGAGATTTCATCTGCTTCAATCAAAATATAAATTTTCACGAATACAAATCATAATAAGTCTTGGTGAGGATGTAGGGAAAAATGCACTCTTATACATTACTGGTGGGACTGCAAAATAGTACAACCACTTTAGAAAGCAGTATGGAGATTCCTGAAAGACTAACAATAAAACCACCATAAGACCAAGTTGTTCCTTTCCTCAATATTTGTGCAAAAGCACTAATCAGCATACTATAGTGACACATGCACAGCAATGTTTAGAGCAGCACAATTCATAATAGCCGACTTATGGTACAAGTACCGGTGCTCATTAGCAGAGGAATGGATAAAGAAAATGTGTATATATAACACAATAGACTCAGTGTATGGTTGAGATATGAGGTGTCCCCCAAAAAACTCACGTGTGAGAAAATGAAAGAGCTTTGAGACATAAAATGATGAGATTATGGAGATAAAACCTAATCGGTGGATTAATACACTGATATGGAGGTAGGTCATTAGAGGTATGCCTTTGGGGTTTTTATTTTGTCCTTGGTGAGTGAAGCTCTCTCTATGATTCCAGGCTCAAATTTCTTAGCTGCTTCCTCTTATCATACCCTTCAGCCATGATGTTCTGACTCACCCAGAGCAATGAAGTCAGGCAAAATATGGGCTGAACCTTTAAAATTGTGAGACAAAATAAACTTTTCCTTCTCTAATTTGTTATTGTCAGATATTTTGGTCACAGTAATACAAAATTGACTAAAACACTCAACTCTAAATTAGTATGAAATTATGGCATTTTGTGGTAAATGGAAGAAATTAGAGAATATCATGCCAATTGACAAAAAAAAAAAGAACTTTCAAAAATGTAGGGACCATTTGAAACAGAAACCTAGTGCCTAGTTATTTTTTTTTCCTACATTGAAGCCACCTGAAGAAAAAGTCACATTTTCCTTGCATTTGGAAAGTTTAATTAAAATGAGTTCAACAGGTAAATTAATTTGAAAGTCGCTTGACAAATAACAAATGGAACTTAGAAGAAATTAGAGCTTCCTCATACCTGAATTTTAAGTTTTTAACAAAATAAAAAGAAAAATTAAAAATTCATTATTATTAAAAATAATAGTTCAAAATGGATTTTTAACTTACAATAGAAAGACCTTCACAATGCTCTAACAATTGCTCAGGATTTGCATCATTCTGCTGCTTCAATGTTAATATGACACATAAATTTAAGTGTACGTGGAAAACTAAGATTCCAACCTTCCATTTATTGATTTTATTTAGATGACAAACTCTCACTGATCAGAACTCAGTTCTTTAGGATTTTCTAATCTCCTTAATGGCCAGCATAGAATCCATGTTCAGTGACATCAGCTATATGTAAATTAGATTTGATTTGTCAGTGGCCTGCTGAACATCCTTTCCTTTACCTACTCTTATTCTATTTACTTATTCATTTTATTTACATAATGTAGGTCAAATTTAATTTATGAATACCTAATTTACATATATTCCTATGTTGTAATATAAATTAGACAAACAGATAGCCTACATGTAGCATTGATGGGAGAGGAATATTTTAACTAAGCATATTTGGTAATTTTTTTTTGTATTGCTTTTGTTGAGCCTATCTTTTGTGACAGTTAGATCTTGATTTCAGTTAAATCAAGAATTTGTATATTTGGAAACTTTAATCTTTATTAAATTACCTTAATAAGATTTGCATCACTGTCTACAAACTAAGCACACCAGGATTTGCAGACCTCAAGCAGTTATTTTATGTAAAAAAAGAACAGAGAAAAAAAAGCAACAGGAGATTTTACAAAAGATGATACTGTTCATAGCTAAAATTCTAAAATTAAACTCAGGTAGCTTATGTCCTCTCTTGATAGATTAGCCATGGTGTTAATATTAAGAAAAACAACAAAAAATATATCTATTTATGGCATTGGGGCAACAAAACAATTTAATGAAATCTTACATGAAAAAGTAAGCTCCAGTTCATTGACTCTACTTATTTTCTGTGTGAGTGACTACAGCAGGGCATAGTGCCTAATTATATAGGCAAAAGCAAATCAAACAAATTGGATATGGACATTGATTTGACCTCCCTTTATAGGCTCATATTTTATAAACACCTTGCTACTCTCCTCTGTTATCTGGTAGGCATTTCATTGGAAAAGCAAATTTGGCCAATATTCATATAAGCCAAAAATGCTTTCACACTATATCAACTGAAATAATAGAAATCAAGACTACAAATAAACTGAAATATATTTTATACCAAAACAAAGTACATACCTACTTCAGATTAACAAGTATGAGGAAACAGGTAATTAGATTCCAATGTTGCTTTGCTTATGATGTGTATGTGTTTGTATGTTTTTTGGGGTGCCACAAGCACAACCTAGCTCATGCAAATTGCATGAATACATAAGTAAATAGAATAAGAGAGGGTGATGGATAGAATACTGAGAAGTCCACTGACAAATTCTTGCAGACAAGATTTTATAGCTATCCTCTAGGAGTGTTTGATTTTATATTCTTTTTAATATATGTGGAGTTAAGAAAAACAGCTATTTAAACGTAGCTAATAGAATGAAAAAAAATTAGGAATCAATTTTTGGCTTATGTCCCAATTCTTTCTTTTTCTGTGAGAGAGTAATCAAAATACAGATCATCATCAAATCTTGTATTTCTCCTTTGGGCAAACATGTAATAATATATCTCACAGCAGAAACATAAGAAATAAGAGAAAGTAAAAGTAAAATAAAACTTTAAAATTCTGTGTAGTATACTAGGTTAATAAATTTAAGTATTTTATTTCTGTGGGAGGATGTTCTTATATATAAATAATTAACAGTCACTTTTATTAATTTCCCTATAAAATAGTAAATTTTACCAAAATTTTTAAAAAGCAGTGGACAAGGAAGTAACATTCCATACTAGATAGCAAAACCATCAATAACAACCCAGTATATATATTTCTGCTTTATGTGTTATTGTAATTTATGTCATTTCTTAGAGTCAAATCCTGAAAAAAGAGTCATTGAGACAAATATTTACAGAATTAGCTGAATATCTCAATTAGTTAACTCTATACTTGCAGTACATTTTTCATTTGTTAAAACAATTCTTGAAATAATAATGTATTTATTATAATGTTATTCTTCTCTAAAACAAGATATGTAACAATGTTGCTTTGCTTATGATAAGCATTATCATGTTCCTGAATGAAATGTATGAATGAAAGGAGGAAGGAAGGATGTTACAAAAATAATTTAATGATCAAGCTTCAAATGAACATAAAAGTATTTGAAAAGTCAATAAAATAGGTCATAACTGATTTGGACTACTAGTTGATTTAAAAAGCAAAACCAAAAACACTTATACACAGTTTGAATAAAATGTATTTAATATATACATTTTAGCTTTAAATAGTACTATAACACATTTTTGTGGTTTATTCCACTTATATTTGTTTTCTTAATGAAATATATTGTGCATTAACAAGAAGACTTAATATTCAATGAAATAAATCTGATAGCAAATATTACACATTTTCCCTCTTCAGAAAGGTAAAGAGAGGACAGCTTCAACTTCTTGAATTCAGTTTTTCTCCAATTTGCTTTAAGTATAACTTACATGATTATCTATTAACCATAATGTAAATACTATGAAAATATATATAATTCAGGAGTGATATTTTCTTTCCATATATTAATAAGCTATAAAAATGTAAGTTGAAATTATATAAATTTTAAACTTTGCAAATATTAAAAATAAGATATTCAGCATTTTGTAAGTTATGTGTGTCTATCACTAATTATAAACATTAACAAAGATATATATATATATATATATATATATATATATATATATATATATATATAATTTTAATGGTAATATGTAAATAATTTGCAACTATTTGTGTGGATCCAGGATTTTTCAATAACATTTTTAAAAAATGCTAGAATTACGAAGGAGATTTTCTTTTTTTGGGGGGGGAGCTCATCATTATTTTTACAATTTAGCATGAGTGATTATCTATTACCTATCTGGAAAAAAATAATAATGAATTATTTAAATTTTTAAAATGTTAAAAATTAATCAACTAATTATCAGATTCCAGAAGAATCCATAGACTATCCTATCAAACTACTTTGCTCTTTGTAATTGGAAAAGTTATCTTAGGTGGTTAATTACTTTTTTCAAAACACAGTATGTGTAAAATTATTAGTTATACTCACCATATGCTGTACCATTTCTTTTCTCAGTTATGATTAAAAAAAAAATTCTTGCATAAACTAATCTTGATTCATTAGGTACCTAAAATACAGAAGTAATTGATATACATTCATAAATACACATATACATATCTGCATCTTTATTATGAATAATATTGTTAATAAAGAATAATATTGGCATAATAACGAAACTCACAAATGATGGAATGATAAATCTCAAGTGAAAATGGATGACAAGCAAAATGTGAAAGTTTATGATGGTTATGTGACAATTTTATTCCTTATAAAAGGTTTAGAATACAATCAGAATAGAAGAAAAATTTGTGGACTAGATGAAGTGTACTGAGCAGAAGGGAGTAGAGATGGAATAAGGTAGGAACAGCAGAGTTAAATCTGACCTTACTTTCCAATGTGCTTATATGAATATATCCCCATGAATCAAGCGATCGTGAATATCCACAGAATACTAACAACAACAACAAAAAAACAAAACAAAACAAAACAAAAAACCTAAAGATAACTAGCAGAAAAAATTAGTAGGATAGTGAAGCAGAAGACATCACAATACTTTATCAAAAACTATATTACAAAGAGCTGTAGTAACAAAAACAGTATGGTATTGGCATCAAAACAGACATGAAGAGCAACTGAAAAGAGTAGAAGATACAGAGACAAATTCACATACCTACAGATATCTATTATTGACAAAGGTGCCAAAACATATTTTGGAGAAAAGACAGACTTTTTTTTTAAAATTTTTTTATTGTTGGTTGTTCAAAACATTACATAGTTCTTGATATATCATATTTCACACTTTGATTCAAGTGGGTTATGAGCTCCCATTTTTACCCCATATACAGATTGCAGAATCACATCAGTTACACATACATTGATTTACATTTTGCCATACTAGTGTCTGTTGTGTTCTGCTGCCTTTCCTATCCTCTACTAGCCCCCCTCCCCTCCCCTCCCGTCCCCTCTTCTCTCTCTGCCCCCTCTACTGTCATTCATTTGTCCCCCTTGTATTATTTTTCCCTTTCCCCTCACTTCCTCTTGTATCTACTTTTGTATAACCCTGAGGGTCTCCTTCCATTTCCATGCAATTTCCCTTCTCTCTCCCTTTCCCTCCCACCTCTCATCCCTGTTTAATGTTAATCTTCTTCTCATGCTCTTCGACCCTACTCTGTTCTTAGTTACTCTCCTTATATCAAAGAAGACATTTGGCATTTGTTTTTTAGGGATTGGCTAGCTTCACTTAGCATAATCTGCTCTAATGCCATCCATTTCCCTG